>NC_083857.1:12799694-13102725 GCF_029169275.1 Apis cerana
TATGTAATCGTATAGATATTTCTCAGTTAGTAATTACAAAAGAATTAACTAAAACTGATTATGCAGCTAAACAAGCACATGTTGAATTAGCAGCAAAAATGAAAAAACGAGATGCTGGAAATGCACCAAAACTTGGTGATAGAGTACCATATGTTTTTATACGAGCAGCCAAAGGCACACCAGCTTATCAAAAAGCAGAAGATCCAATTTATGTTCTAGAAAATAATATTCCTATAGATACAAATTATTATTTAGAAAATCAATTAGCTAAACCACTAGTACGTATTTTTGAACCAATCCTTGGTGAAAAAGCTGAATCACTTTTATTGAAAGGAGATCATACACGCACAAAATCTGTTGCTACATCAAAAGTTGGTGCTTTGTCTGCATTTACACGTAAAAAGGAAGTATGCTTAGGTTGCAAAGCCGTTCTTGTACCGGAAAGAGAAAAAATGGCATTATGTAAATATTGTGAATCAAAAGAAGCAGAATTATATCAAAATGAATTGTATCTTGGTAGAAAATTAGAAGAAAAGTTTTGTAGATTATGGACAGAATGTCAAAGATGCCAGGGAAGTCTTCATCAAGAAGTATTATGCACAAGGTGCGCTCTTTAAACAAGTGAAAAATATCATATATTTTTATTAAATTAGGATAATTATTAAAATGTAATGATATTAAATTTAATTTTATATCTTTTCAGTCGTGATTGTCCAATATTCTATATGAGAAAGAAAGTTCAAATGGAACTAGATACGCAAATGAAACGAATTGAAAGATTTGGAATTCCATCATGGTAAAATTGATCAGTAAATGTGACAGGTACGTTTTTATATATGTTATTGATTTATACAAAAAGATAACTTTAAAATAAATATATGTATTAATCAAACAATTCCAATATTGAAAATAAAAAAACTAGGATAGAACACAAATATTGCATTATTAATATAAAATATTTAATCTTTTTTTGTAAATTTTTTTACAAATTATACATAAAAAAATGAATAAATTCATATAATAATATAATTTAATATATAACATATATTTTTGATTATATATAAATTGAAATTTTTTTCTATATATATAGATACATTTTAAAAATTTAAAAATTATATAAATCAATCTTATTAGAATGAATAATTAAAATGCAATTAATAATTGCGAAATATTTATTATGAAATAGTATTTATATAGATTTTGAATACATAAATTAGTTATCAAATCTTAGTACATTGCTCAAGAAGTTTATTTGAATAATTAATACTTAATTAGAATTTAATATTTGGTATTAAAATTAAATAATTCAATATTAAATAAAAATACTGAAATATATTTTTTAATTTTCAATTGTCAAATGTTAAATATGATTGAAAGATTAAATTTGTTTTTGTACGGCAGTATTATAATACTTAACAAATTTATAAATATCATTTAAGATATTGTGCTTCAATTTTACACAAAATCTTTTTGTTTTCTATGTTGTTTTTTTTTTTTTTTGTATAAAAAAGAACATTTTACATTTGTACCTTAACATTATATGAATGAAATTAAACCAATTACATATATTTACATAACTATTCACACAGTATGTCAAAATATTGACACTTCAAACGATTTCCAATTTTACTGCAATATTTATAAATAATCTTTTTGATTAATAATAAAAAGTGATATATTTATATTAATATACATTACACTTTTTTTACACTTATTGTTTGCCAATATAATATTAAATTTATAATTTTTTAAAAAAATTTAATGAAAGGGCCGATGAAGTTTATATAATAATAAAAATCCAAAAGATGCTGTAATATTAAGAAATAATAAAAATTGCACAGAAAGAATACAGCAATGATTAAATCACATGAAAAAAATATTTAAATTGAATAAATCTTTATGTTTATTGTTCATTTAAACTTCTATAGAAAGATAAAATTTTTGTTTTTATTTTTATTCCCTGCTTCACATTATGAAAATTATAAATATCGTTTTTCGATGAAATTCGATTAAATAAGACTATTTAAAATATAATTATAATAAATAAACGGAATAAAGTGTCCAGCTTTGCGTGGCTTGTTCAATTTGACAGTCATATGACTAGTCTTCTTAATAAGGCTTAGGTAAAAAAATTTCTTAATAATATTAATCATTTTCTACTTTGCAGTGCATTTGATAACCAGTCCATTGCTTGATCAAGACCTTCACCTTTTGTTGCAGATGTTTTAAAGATTTGGAACGTTCTATTTTTAAGAGCATCTAATCCAAGAGCCTGATGAACTTCTGCTACACTTAAACATCCTGCCATATCTTGCTTATTTGCCAAAACCACTAAAATGGCACCTTGCAGTTCTTCTTCCTGAATATATACAAATATTATATATACATTTATATATTAATGATATAAGAACATAATTTTAAAATTAAAAAATTATAAATTATATTCTGTATGTTAAGAACACTTCATACTGTTAATATCATTTTCATATCAAATTGTTCATACATTGTTATTTAATAAAATTTAATTACAGACAAAGTACTTAAAATTATTGATAGTCTTCTATGTTAGCAACATAAAGTACTTACTCTCAACATATAAATTAATTCATCTTTTGATATGCCTATCCTATCTTTATCTGCCGAATCCACAACATAAATTATTGCATCTGTATTTGAATAATAACACCTCCAATATGGTCTGTAAATTTAAAATGTAATTTTATATATAAAAATTAAACTAAAATAGATTAATTAGAATAAAACTAAATAAAATAAAATAAAAGATATTTTTAATTTATATCTATTACATACCTTATACTAGTTTGACCTCCCAGATCCCATACTTGAAATTTTAAATTTTTATATGTGACCTGTTCTACATTAAATCCTATAGTAGGTATTGTTGTAACCACTTCACCAACCTGCAATCTAGTAGATATAATATTGAAAACAATTTCACATGCATATTATTTTACATCCAATAGCTTTAAATTGTTATGGCACATAAACATATATTTAATTATTGGTTATAAACATTCAAACATAAGATATATGAACCATTCATGCAAACAAAGACGAATAAATAATTAATTATAACGTCATATCAAGCTTTAAACATATTAAAACATATATATTAAAATATAAACTGTCAAGCAAAATATAGAAAAGTGTCAATGTGAAATACACCTGTACAAGATTGTAGTTTTTCCGGCTCCATCCAAGCCTAAAATTAAAATTCGCATTTCCCGGCTACCGAGTAAATTACGAAAATAACTGAGTAATCCTCCTAGAAAGATAAAAGAGTCGAAATTACATACAAATTTATTCCGAAAAAACTAGATGAATCGTCCACCGATCAAATTTATATTCACTGGATAGATTCAGTGTGATTTCGGGAACATGTACCTTCATGAATTATCACACAACTCACCCATATCGATCACGTATTATTTCCAATTCATATAGTATAAATTAAAGTTTATTGTCAAATATAAGAATCAAAATTGTATCTAAGTAACCGGGGCGCACACCCCTTTAACTGTCCACGGATGCAGTTCGCTTCAGATCACTTGCTGACTTGTATCGTTATCGTTAGTCGAACTCATATGAAGTTGTTTCTGTTCTTTATGTATCTTCGATATATCAAGTAACACAAATAGCCATATTCAAGATATTTTTATGATTTGATTATTAAAGAATCTTTATCTAAATATTTCTTTATTTTTTTATTTTTTCTAATATTGTACGAATATTTTGTGTGTATATATATATATATATATATATATATTATCATTAATAAATTTTAATATAATTTAATATAAAATATAACATAAAAATATTTTATATTTTAGTAAATAAATGTATAATGAAATTTATAAATGTTTTTATTAAGACTCTTGAAAGTTTCAAGTTTTAACCGTTATTTTTTAAAAAATTTTATAAATAAATATACATATATTTATTCATATTTACAATGAATTTTATAATTTTAGAAATTATGCTTTATAAAGATATATTTCTTCGTTGAATTTTCGAGATTACATAATATCTCATTAGCTGATGACATATATTATACCTTTTCTTTTTAAAATATTAGCAATAAATCAGAAACAATAGTTATGTATATGTTAAATTAGTAGCTATATATATATGTATATTCAAATTGTTAAGAATTAGATATTCAAGATAAAGTAATCAATTCTTAAATGTTTCTTATTATAAATATAATAATCAAGATTTAATTCTTGAAATATTTTTTCTATCTTATATTCTAGAATATATAATGTATATTAATGTTAAATATAATTTTTTTATATAATTATGAAAAATTATATTCTTTAATTAAAATTATATAAAATATATTTTAAGTTCTTTTTATAAAAAGTGAGATTAAATTATATTATTAATATTATATATATATATATATTATAAATTCATGAATATTTTAAATATTTTTTTTATGTTATTTGAAATATATACAATGAATTGTTTTTAAAATAATTAATAAAAAGAATATAATTATTCAATATTAACTATAATACTATAAGAATTTTAAATCATTATTTTTATGTTATGTCAAATAAACGATACATTTAAAGTTTAATTTAAATTAAAATTTTAATTTAAAATTTAAAACACATGTTTTTTAGACAAACTGTCAATTCCATCATACTTATCACGAAATGCTGATTCTCACAATAATCGATAGATGGCAGAAATATCGTCTTCCACGTTTATTCCTTGTACAAAAGGTTTCTGTATAGTCTGGACCGAAAGTGGTTTTGCTGGGATGCTGTACAAACGCGGCGCCTGTGTTGTTCGTAATTGACAGCTGTCGAAAAGCGGCGACTTGATCGGATGCATGTGCGGATATGTCGTCTTGTTAAAAAAATAGAATATATCATACTAGTGAAGATTTAAAAGAAACAAGGTGAATTTGTTTTATTCCTGTAGCCCTTGGCTATTGTTAATTTCAACACATCATGCATTTATACCAATATCATTGCTGCATGGTACAGTTTAAAAAGTTCTTATGTGTTTACAGTTTTACAGAACATCGAAATGTACGTACAGTTATATGTGCTTTTGCGACGTGATATATATTTTGATAGAATAGTAAAAACAAAAAATGTTCGTGTACAACGTGAACATTGAGCAAAAGTGAAATTTTTGTTCATAATTTTATCCAGTGTTCTTTGAGTGCCCATCATGTCCCGAATAAATACATATGTTCATCTTTACCAATACGCTAAATAAAATTCGGTAAGATTTTTAAAATACATATATTCTATTTAAAAAGCGATTTTATAAATTATTAATTATATTAAAAAATATAAAAATAAAAATTGATTTGGTATTTTTTTATTCGGTATTATTTTAGCAATTAAATTTTATATATTATATTTTATATGTTCGCTATAAATTCATAATTTCAATATTCAGTAAATATATTCAATAATATAAATTACATAAAATTATTTTAATATTTTATTAACTTTAATAATATTTCTAGAATTAAAATAAAATATTAAAAAAGTATTCACAATCAAAAAATAATATATAAAATAATATGTATATAATAAAGTTTGTGCATTCTAACATTTAATTGCTTGAAACCGGTTTTTCCGAAAATTAAATTTTTTTTCAAATACAGACATTCTCATAAAAGTCGAACTTGTTCAAATGTTTGATATTATCTCTTCACTCAAAGTCAAATATTCATCGATTCTAATTTGTTCAAAAATCATAAGATATCACATAAATCTTTCTGAAAGAATGATTTGGAACTCTGAAAGGATTTACAGCTAACCGGTTATCGCGTAGGTTGCACACTCGCGAGAACTCTCGTCTGATAGATCATGATCCTTCTTCTCAGACTTTCGCCTGTTCAGTGACGTATACGAAGGCACGGATCCAAGATTTAACTTTCTCATTTGATACCTAATAGATAGTCGAAAACAAATTGTTTTATCAAAATTGTACATATAAATATTAAATATGTTTTTTTGGAAATCTGTGCATAATTCATTCAACTATTTATATTTGCATATATTTATAATTAATGTTTCGACTCATATATATGCACAATTTCAAATCATGTTTTTTTAAATTTTTATCAATGTTACACAAGTCTGTTCTATTATACACAGTTCTATCATAAAGTGATTAGTATTATATAAATACTTTAATGTATAATTTATTAAATCATTGATCGTTATGTTGAACTATATTTATAAATTTGCCAATTCTTATACATATGTTTTCATGTTGATTTAATTGTAAAATTTCAATAATCTAGTGCAAAAATCAGGAAAAAATTATTACAAATAGTCAGTAAAATGTTATTCTCATAATATATATTGAAGAAATATATAGAAAATTTATATGTGTCTTGTTATTGAATCGATTAGGTGGCAAATAGAATGAAGAAACGTATAAAATAATAATGCCAAATAAACTCTCGTCCTTATTAATTATTAAGATTTCGCGATATCCTACAAACCAATTGTTGTAATTTGTTCGATCAACAATTAAACAATACAAATAATGTATGATTAATCGAATCGATCAAAAAATTCATTGCGAAATCATGATATATCATTGTGATATTAAGAAGAAACGCCAATGATCTTGCTAGGTAAAACCCATTGGATCCCATTTGATTATCAAAGTTAAGCTATGTCGGGCACAGTTAATACTTATATGCTAGAATGAGTGTCGCTTGAAAACACTGTATTATTATTGGCGGTGGATTCGAAATCCATCTTAAATCATACGTTCTTGACTAATAATTAGCAATAATCGATACTAATTAAAAATAATATCAATATAATAAGAAGAAACAGAGATAAATAGAAACAGCATGGCAAAGAGAGACAGAGAGATAGAGAAGGGAGACAATGTGCAGCTACGTTTCTCCTGCAAAGAGGGTCGAATAAAAGGTGCTGTGGTAGGGGTGAAAAGGAACAGGTAGAGGGGATAGGGGGGAAAAAGAGCAAACACATGGTTGAAAGGAGAAGGCAAGAGTGAGATAGGTATACGCGATATAGGTTTTGGTTTGGGCAGCCGTTGGAATGCGGCGGCCGCGAAGCGGACGGCTGTATACCATGCCACGCCGTATGTAAGTACGTATACGCTTAATCTGCCATGCGGCATAGCCGGTGTATAGGACACAGCGCAGCGTCCAGCACATTCCGTGCCCCAAGCAGAATCATACTTTTGTTTACACCCACGTGTAGCTTCATGGAACACGAATTTTCTGTTGCTTCCTTAACCATTCGCAAATATTTCGACCATCAAATTATTTTTATTGTCATCATGTGCAAATACAATAAATCTTTTCGTGAATGATGAATTATATTAATAACTGTGTAAATTAATTAATTTTAATCCTATTTTTCTATATAATAGTGATTTTTGAATTAAAAATCACCTCAGAGGAATTTCGTCATCGGTTTTTAACTGCCTCAAACCTAATTCTTGATTTTTATCTATCAGTTGCTAGTTGATAGTTATAGAAGTTAAATGATTATTAGCGTTGACAAATCATATTTTAATAAGATAAAAAAATATAATGCAGCATTATTTTTTGTATGTTAGTTTTAGAAAATTTCAAAAGTTAGTTTTGTTTTAAGAATAATCAAATTATAAAAGAAATTAATATATAATTAAATAATTATGTTATATAACACTTCAAAATTTTATTAATTTCGAAAAATATTATATTCTATGTGTTTAAATGATGAAATAGAAAAATTAAATTTCAATTGTGGAAAGATTGAAAATGAAGCATGGTATAAGTAGAACAGAATCAAAAGAAATTGAATTGTAATGAATTATATCTACAAATAGAAGGAAATATAAATCAAATTATAAAAAATATAATTTTATTATCATTATGACAAAAATTTTCAGGCTAATCGAAAAATGAAGATCGAAATAGTATAAATATTTCTGATAAAAAAAAAAAGAATTATAAAAAATATCATTATTTCATTAAAATCACATGGATAAAAATTCCGCGAAAAAGGCGTGTGCTTTCACTTCGCGTGGAAAAAGGGTAACAAGGAGATTGGAAGAAGGGAAGACGAGTTGTTCCTGATATGCACACTTAAGGAAGCATTTTGGGAGCCAACCAGAGTAATTGCATACAAGGGCCTATCAAAACGAGCAACGATCATGCTCTCGTCGAACCTCGTTGGCGCAAACTTCTAATAAGTTAATACCGCGCATGTCACCTGCGCTTAATATTTGCAATGTGAATTGATGATTTTTATTTTTTTTTTACATATTCTATTTCTTTTTTTAATAATTTCATATTATAAAATATTTTTTCTTTTCAAAATTTGTAGATTATCAATTTTTAATAAAAAAAATTTGAATTAAAATAATAATTAAAAAGATTTTTTTTTTATATCATGATATATATATTTTTTATATCATGATATATCATGATATATATCAATACATATCTATATACATATATTATTCGCATTTCAAATATCAAATAATTTGAATAATTTTATGTTAGAAATTTATTAATAACGTATAGTTGTTTATTTTCATCAGCATTATTGACCGAATTTAATGACTGAAAATGAAAACTGCATCTTATAATCGAATAAAATGTAATATATAATTGGTTAAATAAGATATTCATGTGCGAGTTTCATTTAACTTTTTAAAAGATTAATGTCACTACTCTGTCAATCATATTCACCTATTTATATATCCACATATCGATATTTATTTATATATAGTAATGTATTTACACATTTTGTACATTCATCAATTTTTCATTACAAAATTGCAAAGAAATATTCATAAAAAACTTTGATATTAAATAAATCCTTAATTACTTTGTTTTTAAAGATATTATTATCATATGTTCAAAAATTTTTTAAAAATTTTCTACATGAATAAATAATTAATACAGAAGGTTTGTCATCTATGTGATATCTGGGTCTGAACATGTTTACGAACGGTTTATTGAAAACCAGTTATCAACTGGACCGAACTGGACCACTTCCTGGAACAGATTGCGCTAGCATCGGGATTAAGAAAAGCAATACATTCGCCACGAAATAGAAGAATTTTGTATTATATATATTTTATAATAATTATTCGTGAGTGTTTTCATACATCGATGCACATATATGAAAATGTTAATCCCATAAATTCATATAATCGTTCATTTTTCTTTATACATATATTATTGAAATTCTTTGAAAGAAATACAGAACTTTATTTATTTCTGATAAAACAAATGGAAAATATAATTAAACATATTAATACATAATTTATTATTATAATGATAATAATAAATATAGTGTTTATGTTTAATATGAAGAATACATATTGAATGAAATACATTTTACAAATTAATTTTAAAGTTAAAAATATAAAATATTTTACTGTCGATTTTATCTCATCATTCAAAATCCAACATTATTATCATTGTAATAATTATAATGTATTTTTCTAAGATTTTTTTCTTATAAAGAGTTTGAATTCACTCTAATTTATTCAATTCTTTTTTTCAGTATATTTTATACATAGAGATATTTTCAATGGAGAAAGTTTCAATGAATTTTCACAAAAGATACCAGAACGTCGCGAGGAACAAACGATACCAAGAGATACACTCTTCCTATTAACGTATTCGGCACATTTCCAACAGTAATTAGCGCCGCGCTCGCGGTGTGAAGATACACACTGCTCGTATGAACAGAGAAATAATTGTTTCTTGCAAGTGATGTTATCGTATTGCTAATTATTCTCAGAATCATCCAGATGCTCGTTAATGACCTTCGAGCCTAAGAAGAAAGTTTCATATAATTACTTTCCACCAAAGATTTTCCCTATCGAGCAGATTTCTCGTACTGAATTTCTATACGTGTTCATAAATCAGCTTCATTCGCATTTATTAAAAAAAAAAATATTATTATATTTTTCGATATTTAATGAAATTACTCCGAAAAATAATATATATGAAATTTTATATAGAATTATTCAAATATAATCAAATTTAATTTTAAATAATATAAATATAATGTATTTATATATAATATATTTAAGCTAAATATTTTGTAATTCTTTATTCTATAGAAATTCATTTACATAGAAAAATAGTTTTTGTTAGAACATAGAAATAAAATTATTATAGGTGTATTATATAATTCAATTTATGAAACAATAATTTTGTCAACAACAATAAATCCATAATTCTGTGAAGAAAAGTTAACACCGATATGTTTTGTATAGGATTTCAAAAATTTTTATTTTTAATTTCCCAGGTCTTCCAGTGCAATCAGCAACGGGAGGCAGAATGAACGTCGAGCGAGCCACGATGGACGGTTGTGGGCAGCAACCGTTGTTTTTGACCGGCACTTCCGGTTCTGGCGGTATATCCAGTCCCCAGCAGCAGACTGTCCAAACCGGTGCGCCTCCAGAACACTATGGGGGACCATTAAGCCTGAGTATCTGCATATCCGATTCTGGTCACGAGATATTGCGACCTAAGCCTCGTCGGTGAGTATTCTTTTATTTTTCGTGAACCCTAATCCATTTGTAATCGATATCGATCTTAACAGAGATCTGAATTAATTCTGATCTGGTTGTATTCATGGTAATCCGCTAATCCTGATAAAGATCGATTAAAACCGTCCAGGAACATAGGAATGTTAATCTCTTTCAATATAAAATTGTTAAGATTGCAATAAATATGATTTATTTTGTTAATATTTTTTGTTAGTTATTTTCTGGAATAAGAAATATAGGTTAGTAAATAATGTAATGCCAATATTATCGACGGCAATTCATCTTTGGTTTTATAGGTAACTATAACAACTTACGTTATCCAGAGGGCGTTAATAAATATGAAAATGCAGAGTAAAGTATTACTTTGAGCACTAGATGGCTGGTAAATCGTTTGTAAACCCTTATTGAGTGATTTATTTATCATCTATTACTAGTTTATTAACTTGATATATGAAATATATCGTGTGCACAGAGATTACATATTTTATGTAGATTGATTGATTCGTGATATTCATAGTTGATAATTTTCTTGATGATAATAACGAATACTGATGAAGATATTGGCTGTCGTTTACATGTCAAATCACTTGCTACTGTTTTTCAAGTAGTCAATTAATTGTAATGTAAGTTTATGGTTGGCTATCGATGATCTGTAACATAAACATGGGCTTCCTAATGATGAGTCAGTATTGATGCGTCATCCCTGTAATGTTGGAGAAGCATTCATAATTTCAAAAAGATTCACAAGATTCTTTTTTCGGTTGAGACTGATGATAGGAATTCAGAATATAAAAATGTCATAAATCAATGTAATATAGATTATCGAATCCTATTATCTCAATATTACTATATTTTTATTTATTAAAGCATCATCGAAATTTAACCAAAAAAAGAAAATTCTTACAATGAAAAATTCTACATTATAAAAATGATTTTCAGGAATTCATTTTTCGCAATATTTATAAAACATTCAAATTTAGAGATCTTTGTTTTCGGCATGCAATGAAAACTTTTTTTTTTAATTCAGTGTTTAGCGGGATCTCAAAACATCACCGTTAAGAGAAGCCACTCCACTTACCGATCCGATTAAGGATCATTAAAATTTACGATGTACGTAATTACGACCGATTCGATTAACGATGTCGAACGAGCATATATTCGTAAGACACACCTCCCCTTTCCCCATCATTTAGTTCCATCGACACCATGCCGCGCACCACGGCTTCGGTTCCTGAAAAATCTGTTCGGCATACAAATAGGCATTGAAATTTAAGGGTTCACGTAATAGGCTCACAAATTTTGTTCTTTTCGAAGTTCGTTCACCCAATATAACGGGCTCATATACGATAACTAATTTCAAATATAAATAAATTGTTATTTATATTTTTTTTTGTTTCTTAAGATTTCTATATTGCCTATAACAAAGTTTCATGAAATTATGAATAATGCAAAAATACCATGATCATTTTCTTTAATTTTTTTTTTTTGTGAAATAGTAATTGTAGAGACTTTAACATGCGACAAATGTTATAAAAAAAAATAATTGTATATATTTAAAAAAATAAAATTACGAAAAAGTAATAATTGGAAAAGACAAAGATTTATGTTATATCCAAATTATTTAGGAAGGCAAAAGAATTTAAAACATATAAAAAAGTTCACGTAATTTTTAAAAGGCGGAACAGAATCGTTTCGTGACACGAAATTTAAGATTTCTAGGTCGGGATTTTGCTTTGAGATTCTGTATATACATGGTTCATTGGTATTCCAGCGCTCGAGCGTGTCGTGTGCACGCTCAGTGATTCGTATGTAAAACACAGCACATCGTGGCCTTATCAATATGTATGACACCGAATTATAATCGATAATAATTGCCCATCGATGCGTAACATTAAAATTATCGATTGCGTATCGTATTCCTCTCGATTTTGCCTTCGGTTAAAAATAGCTTTCTACATGAAAACGGTCACTGACCTGTTTCAAGGTTAAAGTTCATTTCGTAAAAACTTTGAAATTCAATTTTACCTTTGATACAAATTAATTGATGATTTTTACCAAATTTGATTATACTTTCAACTTATAACTTTACAGCTTATTAAAGACAAATATGTAATTTGTTATAATAAAAACAAGTTATTTAAATACTATCTATTTCAATGCATATCTTTTAATACAAATTTATAAAAAAAAACATGATCATAAAATTTATTTTTTTACGTGAAATCGACAATGGAAATGAGTATTATTACATGATACATCTTTAAATAAATAATCGGATTTCTAATTAATAACCTTTAAAACAATTATATATATCTACATAAAATGCTGCGATTCATACAATACATGTCCAAAATTAATTTAGCATATGGAAATACAAATTCTAATTAGAAGTAAATCGTATAACAAAATTTTGTACTTGAAATACACACAATCATACGAGAAGATAGAAGATCAAAGAAACATATGCGTGTGCGTGCACAAGGTAGTTTAAAGAAGCTTAAACGACGAGAACGTTGTATTTCGAACGAGTCAACGACCGCAAAAAATACGCCAGTCATCTTTCGCTGTAATCGTATGTATGAGGAATGCGCGAATGCAATCTCTATAAGAATGATCATCGGGGATAAGAAGAAGAGGTGACGTGTATCTTCTAAGCTCCTTTGAAAGCACACAGGAATTATTTATTAAATCAACGGGAAGTTCTATAATAATTCTAAAATTCTAAAATTCATATATATAACGAATAATCCTCATCTTTTTCTACTATATGAAAAATCGAAATTTATTTGATGTAATTAATCAATGATTAGATCTTTGTCTCTTGAATATCAAACTAACTTTATGTTGTATTTATATACTCGCGGAAGAAGGAACCGTGCTTTGAGGTTATGGTACATTGAGAACTTCAAATTATATATATGTTTATTTTGTAATTTGAAAAAAATGATTAGATAATTTAAAAAGATGTAATATATGTGTTCAAATAATAAAAATTTAAAATTTATACGTATAAAAATATATATATTAGAAATTTTATGAGAAAAAAATAACTAACTATTTATATGAAAATTATAATTTATATAAATTTAAATTTTAGAATGAAAAGTAATCAAATCGATGAATTATGTATCAAATTGTACATTCTAAATGATATTTATTAAATTGATTTTTTTGTGAATCATAATTGGAAGAAGATTAATTATTCAATAAATATTCATTGATTTTATTGATTAAAGAATCTGAAAATAAGAATAATTAATCAAATTTTTTCCTTATCGTCGTATTCTATTATTTATTTTACCTCTTCAAAATATCTTTTAACATAAAATTAAACTTTTAGATGCATTGACATGCAATTAAGTAAGGTTCCCCATAAAACAACCGAAAGGACAAATCACTGGTAGAATCAGTGAATCGCGAAGACATGAATCGCGCGCATGCGAGCAAACGACGAAGATGCGCAAGCACAAAATATTCTGTGTGTCGAGTTAAGGTTATCGAGGGTTATCGAAGAGAAAGCCCGTCCGTGTAGCTTGTTGCCTGACCGATTTACGGTGACGCGATACTCCCCCAGGTCCCGTTCCATTGAAATACACTATTGTCCTCAAACCGGGTGTAATGTAATATGTAGGATCCATTTCAATGCTAAATTTAGCATTGATAAAAAAAAAAATTATGCAAAAGTATTGCAATTTATATATTTCATGTAATTTAAATTTTCAATAAAAATTATTTAAAAAGAAATTATGTTTTTTGTATTATTTTTCGAACAAAAAGAATTAAATTAGAATTATATTTGATTTAAGTTATTAAGAAAATGAAAATTATTAATGGTGCTATGTGTATATAAATTATTTGTTATATGGTTACGTAAAATAAAATATTTTAAAATTAATTAATTCATACAATAGTGATTATTTATGAAAGTAAAAAGATAATAAATATTCTGATATTGCTTGTTTATCAGAATATAATTCATATTTATCTAACTTCTGAGTCTTGAATTATGTTGTATTACATAACACAATTCCATAAGTAGTGTTAAACTATAGCACGATCATGATATGTATAAGTATTTATGTATATCGAATGTTTTTCCTAATGTTATGGTGGAACCAATATATACATTCTCAACGAACCATTAAAAAAGATAACAATGGACGAATTGTTCAATTGGAATAATTTATACTATTGTTTAGCATTTATTTAGATTTTTTCTTCTTTTTATTTTTTGCTTTTTATTTCTTGTCTGTGAAAGTTTAATTGAAGTTTGGGTGTGGGAAATTGAAAGTGGCAATATAGCATTTATTAGAATGTATAGAGATTGTTTTAAATTTTAAGATTTTAGAATTTCTTTTAATTATAAATATTAAATATGTAATTTTTTATGTAATATGTATTAGAATAATAATATTTTTTAAAATCCTTTTAAATATCCAATAAAATTCTGATAAACAGAAAATATATTTAACTACAATTTTGTAATTTATATTTTGACGAGAATAATAAAATTAAATAATAATAATTAATCAAATAGTAGTAAAAATATAGAAAAAAGAAATAAAACATTATAGTTATCTAATAATGTTATAACAGATTTCTCCTTTACCATTGCTAACTATTGAACTATTGAATATCAGATAAAATTCAAAATATAATATTATTATATTAATTTTAAACTTCGTAAATTTATTTGAAGTGTATTAAACACCGTTAACGAATGAATGAAAAAAATAAAAATCTAAATCAATTTAGCTTTGTCAATGAACAGTTAAAATCATCTGTACGAAAAGAAGGAAAGCAAAGAAGAGAGGCCGTTAACCTAAATATCTCGATCAGATCTGACTAAGCATTGGCGCACATCCTCTCACGCGCATCATTATCGCGATCACCCGGTTCTCATTCTCTCTCTTTATCTCCCGTTACGATTTCCTCTACTTTCAGATAACTAATTAAATGAATTTAAAACTCTCCTTTCACATGATTACGTGAAATTCTTCGAAATTTCTATTTCATTGCCCAACATTAAAACAGAAGAATGAAAAAATGACAATGTGAATCAGTTAGATTGATTTTTTTATGAAAGTATTAATATACAACGACTAATTAGTATAATGAAAAGGAAATTCGAAAATGAAAGATGAAAAGTGAGAATCGATGATGTTCGTCCTTGTTCGTTAGTGAATTGAATAAAAATGGAAAGTGTATTGTTGCAATTTATCGATTTAATTGTGTGTTAATTTCGATCGCGTGAAGGTTAGGTTAGTATATGTGAAATATCATTACATCGGAGTTTGAATTTAATAAACCAATATTACTATATTCTATTGATTATTCAATTATTATTTTCTTATCTTTTGATACAAATTTTTTTTTATTTATTCGATAGCAAATTATCAAAATTTTTTTTCTTTAAGAAAAAATATAACGTATTGTTATCCTATCATAATAAATCAAAATTACTAAATTTGGTGGATATATTTTTTACGATAGGATTGACCCAAGGTTCAGACACCTGCCAACCAGTTAACAGGATTTGACGTTGGAAAATTCCAAACATTATTAAATCACCACTTCGCTCACTGATTCGATGCGATGTAATAGATTTTATGGATGAGGAAGCATACGTCGTTTCGTTTTATACATTCATAGCTGGTGAAATACGATTTACTTATTTATTTTCTATATTAAATACTATGTTAATAGGTAGTAAAAACTTCAACGAGATAAATATTGAAGTTTCCGCTCTGATTGTATTCTATTCCACTTCTAACATTTCTAACTATTGAAGTGTTTCGTTTTAGTTCACTAAAATTTATGTATGTATAGCATCTTTTTTCCACCTGGTTAAACTCTAATCTTTCCGCTTTGAATAATTTAAATATTTATCGTTCTGTTCAGATCCGTGTCATTTCTTTTCAACCGAGATTTTACTATTGGAATTCGTACAATTAAATATACATCATTTTACTTCCAATAATTATGATTTATACAGTTTTGATTTAGATTAGATTTGAATTTGGAATTTTAGATGACATATGTATAATTGATGCAAACGATGTACAAGAATAATTTTGCTAGAATAACTGAGTTTAATTAGAACAAGATGGCTTTAGTGCCCTAGTGAATGAATTGATGAGTCAGACTGAATTCTTAATTACCGGATGTGTGAGTCAAACTTTTAGATGAATTTAGGCTTTGAAATAAGAATATAGAATACATATGTAACATATTTATGAAATGATTACAACGGTTAAAAAATTGCCTGTGTCAACAGATGTAATACTGAAATTTAAAAGTTTAATATTAAATAAATTTATTAATATTATTAATATTAAAATATTGAATATTGATAAAAATGATAGAAGATAAGATGATATTATGCATACAAAATTAGCCATTTATGTTTTATAATATTTGTATTATTAATTTTATAAACTGATTTATTTATAATATATAAGTTAAATAGAAAAACTATATAGTACAATTTTCAATACAGTTAAGGATATCTACATAATTTTTCTTACAATTTTTCTATTATTTATATGATAATATTAAAGGAAGAAGACATGGTTCGCTAATTAATTTAATATCTTTCAGTTGTCGCCCTTGACACCGGAGTTTCGCCAGATGAGCACGGACAATATATGTAATGTGTATACGCCTTGAACTCCTCTTTGTAAAAACCTTTCTTTTAGTGGACGAATTATAGATTAAAAACTTCCGTCGTTCTGTGTATTCTCAGAAAAGATGTACGCAATACGAATAAAATGATCGGGCCAAATGTTTCGTTTGTTCATTGAAAGAGAATTCAGAGAACCAATAATTCAGATAAATTTAATTGGTCTTTAATTAGGCGATATAAAAGAGAAAGATCTCTTTATTCAAATGGGATGAAAGTGAATTTATGAATGAAGAATTATATGCTGATGAAATGTGACTAATATTCAAGAAAAAAAGATGAATTAAAATGATTTTGCGAGATTTTTTTTTGAATTTTAATTGTTTTTGGAAATCATTACTTTTATTCAGATATTACAATTAAATTATTTAAACAAAAAAACCTAGAATTATTTGAACAACTTTTTATCGATAAATTTTTTAATTTATTAAAATACATTATTGAATTTATTAATGAACTAAATTTAGATATTTTTTAAAATTTCAGTTTATAAAAATAAATTAGAACATTTTCAAACTTTCAAAAGATGATGATAAGAAAGTAAAATTATATAAAATCATACATTGCAATATTATTGCATATTATTCAATAAAATATTATTCAATTTATCAATTTGTTATATATCATATATTAATAGTATTGAAAGCTAAATTATATTAATAGTTAAAAACTAATATCATGTACAATTTCCAAACATAGGATTAATAATAATAATTTTTAAAGCTTAATAATAATAATCTAGTTTGTATTCATGTACACATATATTATAGAATGTAGTTCATAAAAGTGGGAAAAAACAAAGACCGGTTTGTCTAGGGAGTAAAATTACTTTATGACTTTCACGCGAATTTACTATGGATGTATTTCAACAGGAACAATGCTATTCGAGATCAATTAGAATGTTTTATGATCGTTCATTTTAAGATTTATTATATATCTATAAGAAAATAATTATTTTTTTCTTTCTTCAATTTTTTAATTTAAAAAAAAATACGTGTTCATTATAAGTAAATTTTATTGAAAAAAAATTGAAGAGAGGAATTTATTAAAATACAAATAAGAAAATTTGAAAAATCATATATTCTTTTATAATAATATTCTAGAAATAATTTTGACCTACTTAAATTGTCTGTTTTCTATATTCTATATATGGTCTTGCACCACGATTATCTATGCTAGGAAAATTCTTGAGAATTTTTTTTGCCATTATGAGATTACCGGAAATAGGACATTGCCTATCTTTTCATTATTTCCTATATTATATGAAAATATAAATATTATTTCAATTGTTTAAATTTACTGATCGACTATCAAAATATAAGATAAAAACAAAATATTACTAGAATTATTTACATATTAACTACTTGAAATATAATTAAACCAAAAATCACTTTTTATAGTAATACACATAAAGTTAAAAACCATTCACTGAACCATTTACTATACTTTCATTCACACATGCAATCACGTTTCCTAACCTTAGCAATTAACAGTTTACGCCCTTTGATCATGATAAACGACGTTTTGCATAGAAAAGGGATTGAGAGAGTACGATGAAAGGATGGTGAACAGCTATATGTTCAAGAATCGTCACGGGATGTGGTTAGGGCGATTCGAGTCATAGGAAGTAGGATGGTCGCCGGAAATTCTCCCTCGAAACAAATGCAAATGTAAATGCTTATGTGCATATGTATACACGTATATGTATACATACGTACATGGTGGGGTTTCTAAAGACACTATTCGTTTGCACTCTCCCGTTTCCTATGCTCTCTGTCCAGTGAAAAGAGCATAACAGTTTACAAGTGGCAGCCAGCACTTAACCACGCCACGGAGCAAGACAAGAAACTGATGACGCGTGCGTAATACACCGATCACGGATTAAAGTAGAACACCGCGCCGTGCGTTATTCTTGTCCTATCGTGAAACATTATCAAGAATTTTAACTCTATATCTTTATATCTCGTTATTGTTATCATTACTATTTTTTATTCTTTTTTTTTTCTAGTTCTACTACTTTTTAAAATAGTTTCTTGTGACTTGTACATATCTTATAAAAGAGTGTAGTGCAAAATCATTTGAAATGTAAAATAGTTTGGCAAGGAATTATTATGGATGTTGTAATAATTCTTTAATTCATAATTATGCACTCTTTATTGAATTAAAGTACGAAGTGATTTAATTTTAAATTATTAATACATTTATAATTATTTATATTTTTGTGAATATATTTTTAATATGAATGTGTTTAAAAGAAGGACCTATAAATATTTTTTTTTTAAAATCAATCGATTTATTAAAAATTATCATATGATTAATTTTCCTAGAAGGAATTTTAATGCCGATGCTTGTAAATCATAAAATCTTCATTCATCTTTTTCTAACAGTATTTCTGAACATATATAATCCAAATGACTGGATAATTTTATGAAATAGCATAATAACAACAACTTCACAGTTAAATAAAGCAAAGAGATAGCATCGTTTGAAGTATAAAATGATATTTGCAAAGTAATTTATGGATGAGTTCTAATATATTGATGGCTGTAGCTAGAAATTGGAGATATTTCGTTCGGAATCAATTTTCCACGGAGCAGAACGGTGAAAGTCCGTGTGCGTGAACTCGCGTAATTGATCTCTTGTATTCTATGTTTGGTGTTCTTGCAAGCATTTCTTACGATTTCTCACGAATTCTTGGATAACGAAATTTCTGCCAGTCAAAAATGGATTTGAATCAGAACGAGTGAGAGTCGAATCATTCACGAGTTCGCATTCTCCAACTATGCAAGAAATTTGGTAAACTGTTTGAGATATTGGATTTAATTTGATTGAAGATATTCTGCCTATATTCGAATATTTTGAATTGAATTATACGAACAACAATTGAATTGAATATACGAAAACAAAAAAAATCTCATGCCTTATAATTTTTTTCACAGTTCTGCCTAATAAAAAATTATCTTAAAAGAGAAAATAAAATGATTTACAACGTACCAATTATTCAATTCGAAACATAAAAAAAAAAAGTGTTTGACATGTTTTCTGAGTCAATCTTACACCATTTCTTTTTACTCTATCCAAATCTACACAAAAATATAAGTAGTAAAAAAAATTTTCCACAAATACAATTTGTATATTTCTTGATACAAAAGTCAAAATTCATTATCAGTATTTTCATTGAAGAAGAAGATAGAATATAATGAAAGAAGAAAAGGAAAAGAAAAAGAAAGATATTCTCATGCGATAATCGTCGATGCTCCCGCTTTTGTGACACTGTTACGTTGTGGTACTCACGGAGAAAAGAAACAACGAAAGGAAAGTGATACGGGAGATTGTGCTCTATTCGCCGACATTGCGGTTCGCGCAGGAAGTGCATGCGTTTCACCTGTTGATCCCGTCACTGTGGATCATAGTGTTTTCAGTCGCGTGTCGGAACGGGGGAACAGAACAAAAACGACGCGATCATTCAAGATTTATTTGATCATAGGTGAAACGTATCAATCCAATATCGAAACGAACCTATCGCCAGCTCGAAAGATTGAACAATAGTAGAATGAGGAGTGGATAAAATGAAATTGGATCTAATTTGGGATGAAACTTTGGTGTAGTTCAAACTTGGATCAAAAAAGATTGTGCAAAGTGTTGAAGAAGAAATTGTTTGTGATTTTTTAATTATGCTTAAATTGCAAAGTGAAAAAGGTGATTTTTAAATTGAATATAAACATTGAAGCAACAGTGAATGATATAAGAAAATAATTTTCTAGTTCTAAGTATCTGAAAAATCATTTACTTTCTTTCACCAAATCAACTTAAATAATTCAGAATCATCACTTTCATACTTTCCAATTTCCTCGAGCATTAATCACTATCAAGTTATATATCATCAAATTTAATCTTCCTCCGAGTCAAGGAAATTATTTTACTTTATCTTTGATAATCGGAATAATTCTTCGAATAATCAAGAAAAAGAGGTCATCCTTTGAGATACGAGTGAATGAATGAACTGCACACTTAGAATTCATCATTTCTGATTTTTAACCATTCTCCTTCCTGACTCCTTTTTCCAAAGAATCGAATAACTTCAAAATAACTTCAGTTCACAAAATGTATTTACATGAAAGTTTCTGATGACATGCCATCAACAAAACGAAAATCATGCGAAGGCAAGGATTGCAAATGTATGATTTGTCGCGAACTGAGTGACTGCAAGATGCCGGCTAATCTGGAGGCTCCACCTCGCCGCGAGGGCGTCAACTTCATTCTACGTCGCGGCCTGCCCTTCACAAATAAATCTCCGACCAAAGAATGGTTAAACGTAAGCGATAATACACCTAAATCATCATGCGACGAAGATGGCATCATAGTGGAGAAAATTAATCACAAACGTAAAATGGGAGACACGATGACACACGTGGTGATGGGTGATAATAACTTGAAAAAAACCGATAAAGACGTGGCTCACAAGACCGTGATCTACTTTGGTGACACTAATCAAAGACAGAATAAATTCAAAGAAGGCGCTCAATCGGCGAGCAAAAAAGAGGAATCAAAGATAGGGAATTTTAAAAAGGAGGAACAAGTTGTTAATAGTTCAGAGGATGGAAGGTGTGGTGATATGGATAAAAATGAGAGGCAACGATCGACACTCAGTCTGATAGAGAACGAAGAGGTGGAGAAGACCAAGGTCACGCACGAAATCGTGGTGAACGTTAGCCCCAGCAGGGAGGACGTGCTCAGGATCGAGGAGGATGAGAGCCAGGTCGTGGATTATTGGTCCTTGCCGGGGGACAACACCGGGTTCAAGGCAGACTGGAGCTTCGTTCAGCAGTGGCGCCTGAGGGGGTAAATCAAGCGAATGTTACGTTTACCGTGACGATGAAAAATGAGTATGTACCGTAGGGTTCGTGCATGGAATTCGCATAACCACGCCGTGCTTCTGTCTTCGCGGTGCTTAACGGTTTTTGCGAATAGTTATAAGTGGTTTCGAGAAATAGGTTGGGAGGTTTGATGGACGTCGTGTAGAGTCGTTTCTTTGGTCGTGATCCGTTGAACGAAACGAGGTTATAATGCGAAGGATTTAAATTGCTAATTAGATATGGATATTTTTACGAGGATTTTGAATAGATATTTACGTTATAGGTAATAAATTAAGCGGAACTTAAAAATGCATATTTCTTACGAAAAAAAATTAATCGAATAGTTTTTATTTAAATCTTTATTTAAATCTGATAAATGAAAAATCTCGAATTTAATCTTTTCAACGTTAAAATATATTGATTTCTACGATTTAATTATAATAAGAAATACGATTTAATTGGGAAATATATAAATTTTGATGGGTCGCTTACATGAAAACCGGATCATTAATTATGGGCCTAGGAGAATTACTGAGAAAACGTATCGTATAGATTTTTGAAACGTGATACCTTTTTCTGGATCCTGCACGAATCAAATTTATATTCGTCAAGGAATTTGCTCGTCAAGGAATTCGAAGCTCGAGAAACAATAGAAAGAAATCAGAAAAAGATCGGAATCAGGATCGTGATCTGTCTTCTTCAATACTTATCGATTAATTTATACGTTAGAAATATGTTGATTCATATATAATTTTAAATTATATAATATTGTAGGAACATAGAAAAATAGACGAATATAGGAGAAATAATAATTTATAATTTTTATCTACTGCTTTTTATCGATCAAATGTCTCTATGAATTAATCCCTGAGAGAAGCAGAGAGAGAGAGAGAGAGAGAGAGAACACTTTTAATAAATCAAAAGTAAAAGTAGATGGGATTAATAATTAATTTGTCTGTGAAAAAATTTTTAAAATTACAAGTTTTAAATACTTATATGCTTATTATTAATTTATGTATAGAAAATCTTCAAATATCTTTTAAATTACATAAATATAAAATTTTATTTATATGAAATCAATATTAAATATTTACTCAACATTATTATAATATATTTAAATTCCAATAGAATTGTGTTATTTAAATTACAGCTCTACTACCTTATCATTTAAATGCAATAAAACTTAAGCTCATTAATAAAATAAATAAATATAGGAATGATGCTATTTAAAAAAATACTCCGGATATTTAATTATAAAAATTTAAATTTCTATAATTATTATTTTATCTTTTTAAAAATATTTTTAATAGATTGATGAGGTTTTTCAATAAAAATATGTTTACACAACTCGTCATGAATTAGATTTTATCAGTAATCAATGTAAATATTTCGGGTGAATATTCAAGATTATATTTTCTAATATTTTTATTCTAAAGTTCTATTTGTGCAGAATGTAATATAGTAATGATGCTATTTAAATAATAATTATAGAAAATATTAAATATTAATTTTTAAAACTATTTTCTAAATTTCAAGAAATCATTTTACCTTTTTTAGACCGGCTGGTGGAAGTGGACGAGAATTATATTGTCATCCATATTCGAAAGACTTCACGGAAAATTCTCCAAAAAACGGAGTTCACAATATGGTTCATATGGTGGCAGAAAGGGACACGGATAGCGTTGCCCCAACACCAACGCCTCAACATCCCCATCATTCTCAACATCATCATCTTAGTTTACATGAAATTCGTGCCCTTCAGGTATTTAACAATTTTTTATTAATATTTTTTTCTTTTATTAATGTAAAAAAATCATACCATTGCAATTATATTAAACTAAAATATAAAAAGATGAAACTGAATTTTTTAAATCTATTTAAAAAAATTTATTCTTGTTCGCGATTCATCATTTAGAAATATATTAGCATAACATTGAAAAACAAATATCTTTTATAGAGGCGACCAGAATGTACCGGTAATAGCTCATCAGATGAGAATCGATCTTCTGGACATGCAAGTATGTCGGACACAGGTGGGCATACGAGTAGCAGTTCACCACCGCATCGTCACCATAGAGCGCACAGTCCGCAACAATTAAACTCTGTACCAGAAGATGATCGTTTATCGGCTTCGGTTACCCAAAGAAATGGCAGGAGTAGATCTGGACAGAATCGTAATAGACATAGAGCTACACCTGCTAAGGTGTGTTTTTGATTTTTTAAACAATATATTGACAATATGTATATAGTATAATATTATTTTATATAAACTCTATGGTATAATTGAAAAAAATATATTTTATAAATCTTCTAAATATAATTAAAAAATCTTTGTTTTTTTTTTAAATATTGTTCGTTTTGAAAATCTATGAAAATGTATAAATATTGTCAAATCAACATTAACAAATTTATTAATATTTTTTCTATCATCATTAAATAAAACATATTTAATTTGTAAAAAATTATATACAATTTATTCTGTCTTCATATGCTATTAATGCCTCCAATTTTTAAATTCTCAAATTTCTTATCCAATAATTTTATTGTAGTTACAGGTCCCCTGGTCAGGCTCTGGTCTAGAAGACATAAAACTAGCAATCCAGCAGCTTACTATGCGTTCTCATAAATCGTCTTCCACCTACTCCTCTTTAAGTGGATCCGAAAGTTCAGAACCAGCTGTAAGGAGGCTGATGAGACATTCGAGCTTAGAAACTATCAATACCAATGTAACCAGTGCGGATGAATTCGTTTGGGTAGATTCTCACAATCGATTGGTGGAGTTGCAGCAATTACCATGGACGCACCATGACGTCCTTCGTGTATTGCAAAATGGTCGTACCAGGGAGCATATGGAGCAAGTTTCGATGGAGACGATACCACGTCTTTCTTACCTGCTACAAAGAGCATTGGTCAGAATTGGTCGAGAAACTCAGAGATTGGCTAAACCTGTTGGTCTATGTAGCAAACACGAAGTGTATAGCGCATTCAAAATTGTGCTTTGTCCGGCTTTGGCAGATTCTTGCACTAAGGTATGTGAAATAGAGCATAAAATTTGTTTATATGATGATTAATTCATCATTTGAGAAAGAAGAATTAATCAAACAATAAATTTACATTTAGAAAGATTAAATTTGACTCAACGTGAATAAAATTAATTTGCATTTATTTATTTTTTATTTTTTATTTTAAATGATCAAAATAGTCTTTAATTAAAAAATAAGCCAAATAAATAATTAATCGAAGATAAATAAAAAGGTAGAACCATCGAAAGTCTTATCTTTAAGAATCAAATTAAAAATATCCCCTTTACTTTATATTATATTTAAAATTTATACATCAAGTTACAGATTAAATTAAACTTATAAATTTTATAATAATTCAAGATAAATTTAAGATAATTTATAGGTTAATATTAATCAAATTCATTAATTTATATATATTTTTCTTTGTACATGTCTTTACTCATCTTTAGAGGAAATAATATTCATAAAAGGTAATAAGATAATATAAAAATATATCACTATATTGAAATAAATACAGATTATAAAATAATTAAGTATATTATATATATATATATATATATATAATTATAAAAAAGATATAAAATTTAGAAATTATATAAAAGATCAAACTATCGAAATATATAGAATAATTAATATTATAATTATTTTATAAATAATTCTATTATATAAATTTTAATATTATTATAAATATTCTATGTGTGTAATATTAATTGTAATGTAATCAATCGATAAAACAGGATTATATATGGATTATACATGTATGTGTAAATTGACCAAGAATTTATAATTCATCCTAATATATAGAATTTTAGAACTTTTCAAAAATCTTGAATAATAAATATATTTCAAACTGTTATTTCTATTACATATATATTATTAAGCAAACTATCTATATTAATGATTTGGATATTATAAACATTTATCAATTTATAATCTGTTTATTAGGCGTGCTTGCGTGCTGCAGCAATGTTCGCTGTATCTGGTGATCAGTTAAAACAATCAAAAGCCTCTCGTTCAGGATTACAATTACCAGTAGGACGATTTTTTCGCTGGATGTCTGATGTACGACTAGGAAGAATGATACATGAATATGCAGCCATATATTTAACCGCTGGAATCGAAAATCTGTTGGAAGAAATATTATTGCAATGCATACCGAGTGATTCTCATACGACTTTAACTGCAACTATGTTGGAACATGCTATTGCAAATAGTGGAGATTTATGGGGGCTTCTTCAACCTTATGCACATCTTAATGCTGGTCGAACAGCATCAGGTAAATCTAGAAGCTAATTAATATTTAATAATTATATATTTGTAATTGTTAATAGCTGCTAAAAAATAATATGAACATATTAGAAAAATTTATTAAAAAAAAAATAAAAAGGGATTTATTTAAAATAAATTGATTTAAAAATCTTATTAATCTAAGATAAGTATTAATTAAGCTTAGGAAATTTTTCCGTCTTATTTTAAAACTTTTTAAATATATAATAAACTATTTTGTTGGAATTCAAAGAAAATTTTAGAATAACAATAAAACAATGTAATTAGTATGATATAGTATAATATTTTTGCAGGCGCACTTGCCATGCCACGCTGGGCCAGTGTTAGTTCTCTAAATTCTTCGTCATCATCCCGTAGCGGAAGAGATGCAGCGGGATCAACGTTAGAACCATCACTTTTAACTACCTGTGTAGGATCGATATCGGAACTAATAGATTTGATCTCGAAAGTGGCGCAAGCTGGACGTTCAACTATACCCTTGACAACAAAGGCATTGAACGCTCTCTTTTATTACATGAGGTGTTCACAGGTTTGCCTACTTGATCCTTATCTACTTCCTTGATTATTGGCTTTGTTTTTTAAATATAAAGTAATGAAGCAGTATTTACACAGTTAGAACATGGTGAACGAGGTTCTGGAATACAAGAACTTGCGTATGAACGAGCATATGTTGTACTTCCACCGCTAGTCGAATGGCTAAGAGTTGCGACCGCTCATGCAGAACATAGGCATGGACTAGTTGTAGATCAAGATGATATTAATCAAGCTGCCAGATTGTTATTGCCTGGTGTAGATTGTCCTGTTAGACCAATATGGTAATGTATTCATATATATATTTATGTTTTAAAATTTACTTTCAACTATTAAAGTTAAATTTTATTAAAATTAATTTTTATATTTATTTTTATTTTTCTATATATATTTATTATTTTCTTCATTAAAAAATACTTTCTATTAAAATATTTCATAATAAATATTCAATTTTTTTCATAGTTTCGAGGAAGTTTCAGTGTGTTCGAAACGTATTGATGACTCTGAATATGTTCGTCTTTTAACCATGGATATGGCATTCAAAATGTTAACAAGTGGTCGTACAGATCTCATAGCTCAAGCTATACCTTTGTTACCATCAACAAAACTTAACACTGTGAATGATAGTGGTTTTACTGCATTAATGATAGCATGTATAAATAATGATGAAACAGCTGTTCTAGCATTATTGGATGCTGGCGTTGATTTGAATATTGAAAGTCCACCTCCAGCTACTGGACAATCAGCAAATACACCTTCCAAAACACCAGTTACTCCAAATATATCAAATGTTAGAACTCCAGTCGCATCATCTGCTATAATGACTCCAGGAAAAAATATGCAGTCTCCAAATTCATCTTCCAGTTCACCAAGCATATCCAATAATATTTCTAATAACATATGTTGCAATCAATCTGGATTCAATGCAGAAACGCAACATTGGACTGCTTTAACTTATACAGCATTATTAGGACATTGTAACATTGCTAGAATATTATTAGAAAGAGGTGCAACCGTTGAAGGTGGTGCTAAATTAAGTGAAGATAAATCTACAGTTACACCATTGCAAGCAGCTACAGCATCTGGTAATTCTGAAATGGTAGCATTACTTTTGGCTCATGGAGCCCAACCATTTTTATCAACTTTGATAAAAGATTCATTTTCATATTCTGGTTCAGCTCAACGTGGTTGTTATAGGCAAGTAAAATATATCTATTTATCTTTAAATAAAATTTTTAACATTTTAATCAAATAAAATTCGATAGTTTTTGAGAAATTAAAATAAGAATATTTTAAATAATTTTTAAAAAGATCATCATTTCATCCTATACAAAAAAATTTTTAAGTAATTAGAACAAATAAAATGGAATTAATTTATATATTTATAGTGCAATATCAGTAGCAACAGTTCATGGTCAAAGGAATTGTCTACATCAATTGTTATCTCATCCATTGAATTTCTCTGCCAAACGAGGAGAAAAAGAAGTATTGTCATTAGAAGAAATTTTGGCAGAAGGTAGTGCCAATACTAGTCCACAACAACAAACTGTAGATGGAAGAGGAAATAGAAAAGAAGGAAAAGAACCAGTTTTTAATAAAGTTCAAAATAAAGCTTTACAAGAAGCAATGTATCATAGTGCGGAAAGCAACCATTTAGGTAAAACAAATTTGAAAATGATTATTTAAAAAAAGAATTTTAAATATCTATTTTATATTCTATATAAAAAATTCTACTTAAATATAAATATAAATTTTTTAGATATCACAATGGAACTTCGTGGATTAAAAGTGGGTTGGACATTACATTGTTGGATGCATAGTTTAGCAACAGCTCACGAAATGAGATTAGATTCTATAATAGATCAATTGCTTCAAGATTTTCTTCAAGTATGTCCAGATGATTATTCAACACAGTTCGTACAAGAATGTCTTCCTTTATTATTCAATATTTTTAGATACAGTAAGGTGAGTCATAGTTCAATTTAATTTTAAAAAAATTACAATAAAAAATATTTTTTTATATTTTTTTATTTGTATTTTTTCTATAGAAAGAAGGTACGACCCTTCTTCTCGCAGATATTTTTTGTACATGTTTTGGATGGGAACCAATAAAACCCATTCGAGATACAACACTTTCTAGTGGATCTAGAATAGATCCTAAGTTTGTAAATAATCCAGAATTAAGCGATGTACAATTTAGAGTGGAAGGCAGAGTTTTCTATGGTCATAAAATTGTTTTAGTCACATCATCACCGAGATTTAGGAATATGTTAAGTTCGAAATTATGTGAGGGAAATCCTCCTATTGTACAAATTAACGATATTCGTTATCATATTTTTCAGGTAGTATTTTAAAAAAAATTAAAGGATTTTAACTATTTGAAATTTAAATTTATATTTTAATATTTAGATGGTTATGGAATTTTTATATCATGGTGGTTGTGCTAAATTAGAAGTTAATCAAAGTGATGTTTTGGAATTAATGGCTGCCGCGAACTTCTTTCAATTAGATGGTTTACTTAGGTACTGTGAGGCACAATGTTCTTCGATGGTTGATCTTGACAATATTGTTTCTATGTATATTCATGCTAAGGTATTTTATTTAAATATTTGTGTATGTAATATATATATTATAATATTATAACTTTTTTTTTAATAATTATTTTCAGGTTTACAATGCTATGCAACTTCTGGAATACTGTCAGGGATTTTTATTACAAAATATGGTTGCTTTATTAACTTATGATGATTCAGTAAAACGTCTATTATTTGCCAAGAAATTACCTAATCATGATGTTCTCGCAGGACTCCTTCTTACTTTGCAAGCAAGAATAAAAACTAGACGATCTCAGCAACAAAATAAATTAAAAACTTAGAAATATTATGTTTATATTAGTATTATCATTTCTATTTTTTTTGTTGTCTTGTAATTTTCAATATATTCGTGTATGATTACGATTTCGATTTCGATTTTAAAAAAAAATAATACATAAATGTATTAAGACTGAGTGTTTTTATGATTCATTTTCAAATTTTTTATCAAATGTTTAAGTATAATTATGTGTTATAATTAATATAATATTTGCATTTTATTCAAATTAGAACATATTTCTGATATGCATCTGTTTAATTTTTGTATAATATTTTTTGCTACATATTATAATTGTATATTAAATATTGTTCAAATCATATAAATTTTGTTGTTAATATATTATACATTATATATTGTTCAAATATATAAATTATGTTATTACAAATAAATCTTAAATAAAAAATTTAATTTTCAAAAATGAATTTGTAATCATAAATTTTTAAATAATCATGTAAATATAAAAGTAATATTATTATAAAATATAGAATATAGTATATATAGTATATGTTATAGAATAAGTTTATAATAACGTTAAACTATTAATATATGTAATAAATATATATATATATTTATTTATTTTATATATATATATATATTTATTATATATATTATGTATATAAAATAAGCTACAAGTTTAGTTTAAATGCATGAACACAGAAAAATGTAGTAAAAAATATTAAAGTACTATCCTATGTATTCATAATATCATATAATTTGTACATCTCAATTATAATAAATTATAAATATTGTGATAATGAAAATATTAAACAATGATTGTTTTCAAAGCTTAATAAAATTGTTTATATTTTTTTATCATATTTTTATTTATATATAATTATTAAACTTGATGATCCTTATCATAACAGTATTTACAATAAAAAAAAAACTTGAAACAAAAAAATTAATACAAAATTATATCATTCAATGATTTTTAAAATCTTTTATTAATATATATCTTTCTTTTCATATTCTGTTGTTTCTACATTCAAATAAATGAAGATTGAAATTTTTAAGTAAAATATTATAAACAACATGATACATTTTAAAAGAAAAAACAAAAGAGCGAAATGTAATTTAATTTTTTAATACAATAAAGCATGATAGAATTCATTATTCTACAAAACAATTGTCATGTGTATATACGTTAACAATATAACAATATTAGTATCATATATAATGCAATTTATTTTGAATGTCAGTGGTTAGTTATATATATATACAATATTCAAGTTATAACCTTAATAATAATATAATCACACTGGATTTTTAGATTTTGGAATGCCTAATAATTATATAAGAGTCAAATCGATTCACAAAAAAACATTAAAGAAAATGGTTGTCTCAATCTTATGATAATTAATTGTATTATTTATTCTTTTTTTATTATTAATGTTCCATGCTTTTACCAAAGATACACATAATGAATAATAAACAATATCATAATTCTACTAAGAATGATTATAAAAAATCATATATTCACAATTTATACAATTTAATTATACTTAAATTAAAATGTGATGTTTTTGTCATTCCTTATATGTTTATAGAAGTTTTTGTTTCAATAAATTATTATAAACATAGTTAATAAAAACTATAATAATAATATATTTTTTTTGAAAATGTGAACTTGAAAATAATTTTGGAAAAGTTAGAAGTAACTGTCCTCTATGTATTATGATAAAGATCTTGTAATACAATGCATATTTTTAATATTTTCTCTTAGTACCTGTATTCATATACATAAAAAGTAAAAAATCAAATATATAAAAAACATAAATCATTATTTTTTCGTTAATATCACATATTTTCTATTGAAGTGACTAATCTGTAAAAGAAGTTGTATACACATATACAAATATATATTAATTTATACATAACTTTGAACATATGTAAAAAAATGAAAAGCAATAAGTAATTGATATGATTATAATTTAATTTTCACTTTAAGAATTTATATTTCCAAATTAAAGTAAAAAAAAATATAATTATATTAATTCGTATAATATTAATATTAATATTTTAATTATAATATAATATTAATATAATATTAATATTAATATATGATATTATTTTTATAATAAATTAACATAGCATTTTTTTATTTTATTTATATATAATATAATAATAAAACAAATTTTTTGTTATTTTGTAAAATATAATTTTTACTTATCACTTTTCATTATACTCTATTGATTAATAAAAATTGAGCAAGAGCTATAGGTAACATTTATGAGTAACAAAGTATATGCAATAGAAAATTACATTTTAAGTAAAAACATATTATAAAGTAGCACTTATTTGTAATGCATAGTTAAGAAAATGCAAACAAAAAATTTGTTTACAATATATTGTCTATACTAATTTTTTAAATATTGATCATTTTAGTGCCACATCATTTATTTCATATATTTCTAAGACAAATTCACGTCTTATAATTACTTTATGTATTTATTTATAATTTTTTAACATTGATGTCATGAAATATTGAAACTATTTTTTAATTTTCAAGATAAATAAATAATAATTTTATTTAAAAAATTATTTAATAAATAAATAATTATTCAATGGTAAGGATCAAATTGTTGTAATTAATTAGTAGAATATATAATTTTAATTTAAATTTTTAAACAATATATGTTACCATAAAATTTGAAATTATAATATAACATTAACATTTTACTTAAACACTTGTTGCATTTGTAATGCTGTACAATTTATTGTGAAAGTAATGTATAATACAATTAAAATGATTTATCGAAGATTTGCTAAATAATAGTTTACAGGTACAACAAAATTATTTCTTTATAATAATCAATATTGTATTAATTTTTTCATGTAACAAAAATAAAGATTTGTTTCTATTACAAATATTATAAAGAATAATGCAGATATTTAATACCTTTGTACATGTAATTTTAATCTAAATTATTAAATTTTAATTGAATTAAATTAAATTATTAAATTTAAAATGAAAATAAGAAACAAATATGCAATGAAAACAATATATGTTTACAAGTTCAAAAATAAACAAAAATAATTATTTTGAATTAATCAATTTACAAATGAATATAAAATAAGTCTATCCTCTCCCCATATTGCATGTCTGATACATAAATTGGCAATTTATATTTTTTCATAATATTAATTCTACAATCAGTAAAATAGATTGAGACAACCCTTTCCATTCGCTCGCAATATCTAGGATAATTAGGAGCGCTAACTTAATTTAGTGACTAGAACAATAATTAATATAATAACGACTATGATTGCGAGTAACAATAGGACAAAAACTTTTCGTCGATATTTACTTTGGTAATTACTTGCCTTGATTAACTCTTGTGCTCCTAGTTCAACATTCCCATGTACATTTTCTATATGATTATCTATTGTATCTATAATAAAAAAGAATTATAAGAAAATTTACAAAAATTAAATATTTACATGGAATAAGCCAGAATCACTTACTGATTGTATCTCCTTGCTGATATACCAATGCTGCCAATTCACGCATTATTTGATTCACATCCAAAATATCTCCTTCAATCCGTTTTATTCTATCTTCTCTTTCTAACAGTAATCCTTGTTGAAATTCAAGATTCCTACGCATATCAGAAAAGTGAAATTACTTGTAGATTACTTTTTTATTATTTTTTGATATAATGAATAATGTTATTTCAGAGTTTGTATTAATATACATTAAAACAAACTTACCACACACTCAAGTGTATTTTATAACTTCTCTATATTAATAATGTTGCAATTATTTAATCTTTTCAGTGAAATTTTTACATTCAAGCTACTTCAATATTCATATTATAAAATCCACAAAATATGCTCATCTTATAAAAAATCATGAAAAAAGCCTATTTGAATTTTGAATCTTTAATAAGATTAATAATGTTAGCCATCTCTGAACCCATTGTGTGCAGACTGTGAGAAATAGTCAAGCTTTTTTCACTATTTATATGTGCAAATATAGTTATATATTTATTTATAAATTAATATATAGTTTACATTCAAACCTTTGTGTCACTCTGTGTTCATCCTCCTGAGCTTGAAGTAAACGTTGTTGTTCCTCTTCTTCTGAATTCATAGGATTTTCTATACTAGTTGTAAGCAAAATATGCCTCTTCATTTTTTCCACAATTGACTATAAATTTCATAATAATAAACTTATATTTCAATAAAATTACAAAATACATAATAATAAAATATTACTTACCTTTTGCATATCTGAATATCTTTGCAAAGCATCCTTGAAATCAGTAGTGAGTTTTTCAATTTGCAACTTCTGTTGTTTATCACCTCGCCTCATTAACACTGTCAGTCTTGCAATATCTTTGCTTGTTTGTGTTACTACCTGATTTGTGCTTAATTGTGTGACATGCCTTATAAAAAATAAATAAAAAGAAAGTAAATATGAGTAAAAATTCAATATAAAATGAAGGAATATATATATTATGTAATGAGCCATTAATATTTATTTTTATTATGTTTATATTAATAAAATATAATTTTTTTCATTTTAATGAATATTATATATTTTTAAGTTATATGATCTTTTATTAGATAATGTTTCATATTATAATGTAACATAAAAATTACTTACACCTTATCTCTTAGACCCTGATTATCTTTATTGGTTCCAACATTTTTATATGCTCGTTCAAGTGTTCTCCAACTTGTATTAATTGTATATATATTAGTTGTAATATTTTCACTGAGACTATAAAGTTCAGTAGGACTAAATCCTACATCAGGTACATCTGTCCGTTGATCTGTGGACCCATATGTTTGAGAACTGTAAGCCATTCTAAAAATAAAAATAAATTATATTATAATTTCTTTCTAAAAAAAAAATTAAAATATTTGTAAATTATAAATATTAATAAAAACATTTTTATCTAAATCTTTGTACATGTAACTAAATGTTTTCATGTATAAATATGTAATAAAATCATAAAACTTTTATGACAAATCTATGAAGAATATTGATATGCTATCATATATATGAATCATTATTAAAATTTTAATGACATGTATATATGTTCAATAATACCTTTATATATTGTAATTTATTTAAATTAACATGAAATTAATGTAATCTTTTATTTATAAAATTTTTATTATATTATTAAATAAATATACATTTCGTGCATTCAAATTATGTATTATAATTTTAATAAAATTTTATATAATAAATTATGACTTTATTTTTTGTCGATGATAATACCGTTAATAAGTGCAAAATTTATTAAACTGCATGAAATAATATAATGGAAATATTAAATGAAAATTTTTAAAACTAAAAATGATATATTAACTCAAGATAATATTATTCAATTTTATGTTATACGAATGTTATAATAAATCAAATTTTAATCGATGTATTAAAACCATTCTGCGTGATTGCATAGAACAGAATATCATCTAATAGTATATGACGAATATACGGAGAATTAAATTAATGTAAAATAAAAATATAAAATATGAATGAAAATAAACATCACAAACTATGCAACAAACCTGAATTATTTTATCACAAATATTCTTAATACCTAAATATAAATTGCTTTATTAATTCACATTTAAAAATCAGAAGAACTATTTTTATGTATCGAATCTTAGAAACTGACAGTTGCTTAAATGATCTAATCCACCGTCCATGTGACAATAGTCTCTTTGTATTTGCAGCCGCGAATTTAATAAATTCCTATATTATCGATATTTCACATTTTTAAATTCTAATGTGATAATTGGAAACAAACATTTTAATTAATGTATAATAAAACTATTATTTATTCTTTGATAATAAATTATTAATAATACAATATTTATTTATCGCATTTTAAATTTGCTTGTAATATTAAAGCAAATAACTATAGTTTAGTATGTCTATAACACCGTCGATACTACTAGATTCAAAATAATATCTCATAAACATTATTATATCTTATTGCAACATAAAAAAACGAATTATAAATCTTTAAATTTTTAAATCAATTTTTTATAAAAATTTATCATTAAACTAATTTAATAAGAAAATTAACTAATAATATAAAATTATTTTTTAACAACTTATAGAAATGTGTCTGAAATGCCGTCTTATATATTACTACCGCTAGAATCAAAAACAAAACTAATAATAAATTTATTTTAATATTTTTTTACATATTTAAAACGATAAAAGTAAAAAAAAAAAATAATAAATTTTTCTATTGAGCAGTTGAAATCATGAAAAAGCTATCTTCCTGTGGAACCAGAGGTTAGTCGCATGGCGGACACTGGCTTGACAAGACATACGGTACGGAAGTTCCCGAGTACGACCGACAGATTGCGAAAGCCTTCAGAAACAACCGTCGGCCGTAAGTAAACGCTATTGTGATTTCTCATCATTTTAATTCCTAAAATTATGCATTTTTGGTTGTATGGTTGCCGCGATAACGAATTTAACGCTAGATTACCACGCCGTATATATTTTCTTTACAAAAGATCTTGCTAAAAATCTTAAAATTTAATAGAATTTTCTCGAGGGTTGCTTTGGAGTCAATATAGCTCGTACATAGGTCGTGCGTCATGTCGGTCCTGAACGCATCTTCCATTTGTCGATTTTTTATCATATTTTATTAATTTCTTTCTAGTATAACTGCAATCTTTTCACTTAATTAATTTATTCTTGTTTTAGTATTAAAAAAAAAGATTGTAATTCATGAGTGGTAATCAAGTGTTGTTTTCGAGCACCTACGCAACTTCTACTTTTGACATTTTAATCGGTGTGACTTTTAGTGTAGGTTGTTCTTTTGCATGTTTATTTTATATTTTAAGCACTTTATATTTTAATTCAAAACACATATTTTTTTCTAATGTTTCCGACATGCATGAACATAATTTTCGATGTTTATAGTAATTTTCTTTATATAATGTTGTCTGGCTTCCTTTTGGATAAATTTTGAAATTAGTACGTTTTCTCAGTATCGATTGTTGGTTGCTTTTCATTCAGTTGATCAAATTGAATCGTTATTTTAGAAATTGCTATATATATTGCTTACGTCAAACATTTCTTTTTCAAGAAATTATCTGTATCTTATTTTATTTTTGAATTTTACTAATTATTTTTCTAACGATATGTTTTATTCGATTCAATAAATTTTCCACTATTTAAAACATTCATTTTGCAATGGATGCTCGGTAGACTCTTATAAACATACATATATACGAACATGCATATGTATCATCGATCAATGTGCACGCACACGCATAAGCATGCACGAAACTAAGCAGGCGTATACTGTCATGTTTCTGACGTTTTGTTGGAATTTTTGTGCAAATATTCAGTTTAAATTTTGAATATTCAGTTAAAACATAGAATAGTAAGAAAAACATAGAATAGTAAATTTTAAATATATATTAGATCTATTTTATGTACTTGACATTAAATCTGATTTTTTTTAGTAGTTTATTTTATCTATTTTTTTAAATCATTATTGTCTAATAAAATTAAATTAAAAAATTTAAAATATTAATATTTAGTTTTTGCACTATTGGCAAATTAACTCTTTTGACAATTATTCTTTACTTATTTTCTTTTATTACAATGTTGAAAAAAATTAATTTTAATAAAAATTGAAACTATTATATTTTTTAAAAAACTTAAAAGAAAAAGTTATGATCTTATAATGATTAATGAATAAAGGATTTTATATTGTGAAGTATAATTTATATTAAATTAATTTTTAAATGGGAATATTCATTTCAATCTGAAAAACTTTACCTTAATTTTTATAATGATATACTAATGAACTGAATTTTAACGATTGCAACATTTAATACTTGCAATGTATTATGGTACGTGCACTCATAGCGAACGCATTTACTGTGTGCCTTTAAATGCTCGCCCATATGACTGTTTCTACGTCGGACGTGTGACGACCGTATGTGGCCTCTTTGTTATAGCAGACTTAAACGTTTATCGTACTATGAATAGACGTACTGATTTTCTTTCAGCTGTCCACTTTGTACGACTAATTTGCACTTTGATACGTAATTGTGTCATCTACTAGAAATTTTTTAATTTTTATAAATATGCATGTTTTATTATGTAGATATAAACGAATAAAAGTAATTATGTTTATTTTCCAAAAAATTGCAATTATATATAACAATAAGATTTTAATTGAATTTGAAAAATTGAAATTGAATATGAAATTTATTAAACGATGAAATAAATTATATAAAATTAAAAAATATGAATATATTATATATATGTACAAAAATTTTTGAGACAAAGAATTTGGATTTCCTTTGTAATGCTGTTCCTTTTATAATTATAATCTATAATGTTGGCAGTATTATAATGAATATATTTGTTATCTTTTTTTTTAAAGATATGTTTTGGAATTTTATTGATGAAAGTATTTTCTGTAGATTGTTTTAAATATGAGATGAAAACATTTATTCGAATTTAAAGCATTTCATTTTCTTTTTTCTACAATTTCTGCTGATCTTATGCATTGTCGGCCTTCAAAAGTTGGCACCCTTGTTCTAACTTGTGGAAAGCAACCGTCACGGCGCATCAGTGACGTGTCATGAGGAAACAGAGTATTGGAGTGTTCAAAGTATTCAAAGAAAGATAGCAACTGTTCATTATACATTTCCTTGTTATCTCTTCGTTTACTGACGACACGTGTCTCTCTTTGTGCATAATTATTTTTTAAGGTCTTGTTTAATATCGTTCAGATGATGCATGTTAAAAATATATCATTTCTATTCTTGTTTCATTTAATCATTATTTTATCAATTTTAATATATTTTAATTTTATTCATATAAAATTATTATATAATCATTTTTAAAGATATTCAAAGATTCTTAAAAGTTTATTAAATTAAAAAATATAAATTTGTTTGAAATTGAGAATTAATTTCGAAAGAACGAAATTGTAAAAATATTAAACAAATTTAGAATTTTTGTTTTAGCACAATAATATAAATATATGTAAATATAAATTTCAACGCATTTAATTCGATATAAGCTATAACTTTGTTTCAAACAAAATAATATTGCTATAACTGTTTCTCTTGGAATCTTGAACTTCCGGTGTCATGATCTCAGAATTCCATGGATATTGGAATGCATTATCTTCATAATGTGTGCATGTTTTATGTAAATTCATAACTTATAATAAAATCATTTATATTTACAAAATTATTTAATTATTTAAAAATTGTTTAAAAAGAAAAAATTAAATTATAAAAATGAAATATTATTATCGGTAATTAATCAAAATTTCATATTTTTACAAAAACTTTTTCGAATATAAATATTTCATTTATTACATATAATTAAAAAATATTCGTGCGATAGATCTTTAAATATATATATTTAAATTTAAATTTAAACAGATAAATTTAGAGCTGCGAAGAAATTTCAATCGTTATTTTGGTAATTGAACTAGTAGTTACCTTCATAAAACTACTTGTCTGACAACAAAGGTAATATAAGTTTAAAAGAAAACGAGATTGGATACCGGTTTAATGCACTAAAGAAATTTTCAATGCGAAACATGTTTCAGACGACGACCTTCGTCGTGCAACTTTAAAGCAATTCTTCTTAAGTTATAATGTATGTATGTACGTATTTGACTATATTTAATTTTCGCTTTTATCAAGTGAGAAACTTTATATTTGTGTTTTCTGAGATTCGTGAGTTATATTATTAAACTAAACTTTCTTAATGTTTATAAAAATTATTCAAAATAACATAAAAAATAAGTACTATATACTTATTTCTTTTATAATATGTTACTATGATTGAGAATATCGAAATTACTCTTAGAATTATTTTAATAAAAAAAAATTTGTGTATTTATTCTCTATTAAAAAATATTACATTATATAATATTATTAATAATATTACTAATAAAAATATAATATTGAACATAACATTGAACACAATATTTGAATTTCATTTATTGTATAAATTATTATAAATAAATTATAATTATGATATTATCGTGATAAATTATTATTAAATTATATATATATTAATTAAATATTTGCAAATCTAAATTTGCATTTTATATTCGTTAAAATTTCTATTTATATAAATTTTTATTATAGCGAATATGTAATATATAAATATGATAAGTATTCTCGTGCTGAAGAAAAGTACTTGCTTAGATGCTGTTTCGCAGAAAAATAATAGCATGAAGAGTTATGTATAAAATTGATATTGGAATTTTTTTGTTTTCGAGATAAAATCATTCTTTTTCTCAATCCATTACCATGTAATTGAAAACAATGAAGGTTTTTCAGCCACGCACCCTAAATACATGGATTGCTCAGTGGAGACGGTCAAAGACGACCTTAGTCGAAGTTAGGACGAAGTTGTCCGACCTCGCCCGATCAAGCTGACGACAGAAGCCGAGATCGGTCGAGGTGAGGCGAGGAAAGGTTCATTGACCGTCTGACCATGAGCCGCGCCCCACATACAATCCTCTCCACGTTCATCGTCCACGGCTTTTGGTTGTTTTGTTCGTAACCGATACCTCAAGATCAAAGCCGTTTCCCTGGAGAAGGTCCTCGTCCTGTCCGTTGAAGACCTTTACTTGTGAGCGCAATAAGGCTGCACACGTTAATCTGTGCCTCCTATTGTTAAAAATCCGATTATTATAAGATTAATAAGCAAATTGATTCTTTTTTAATTATTATATGCAACATATAGAAGAAAAGCAAATTTATTTTATTCTTTTTTTTTGTTATTCTATTTTTTAATGTCATATAAGTGGTTCTAAATATCTGTTCTATAATATTTATTATTAAAAATGAAACAATTCAATACATATGACACTAAACATGCTTTTGATGTTCTTATAATTATTAATTTGTTGGTTATATTTGTTGGTTATATTAAAATTTTTTCCATCTATTTTACATGATTCAATTTGGAAATATGTAACTATGAAGGATTACAACATTATGATATTAAAACATGATCAAAATTTATATTTCATGAATATATATGTTATTAATATTTGCAAATTAAGAAAATCTTTATTTAAAATTTGCTTTATTTATTTTATTTCCATGATTTAATCTTTTTCTTGACAAATTTTTATAAAAAAAATTTAGTTTATGAAATATTAATATAAACAATTTAAAATGATTTTAATAATAGTACTATAAAATTCTCTATGTATCTCTTATATGTAACTTAAATATTTCAATAAATATAAATTAAGTTTAATAAATTGAAAAATAACTGATATATTAATGTTGTAAAAGAAGTAAAATCTAATATTTTTTTTTTTGGGCTGCACAATAACTTGTATTCTAAGCATTCTAATTGCATGTGTGTTAATACATCATATTTTTGTATCATTAGGTACAAAAGGCTGCATATTAATAGTCAAACATGGATGGAGTAGCATGCGTGTAAGCAATAAATTATTATTAATATGACTGATATTCTTATTGTAATCTTTTTTTGTTTCAGCTTCCTAAAGGAAGATCTGTGTGCTGTGATTTATCACTTAGGAGGCCAAAACACGCGCAACAACGGACAACCCCACAGGATCGGGGGGTGCTTCTCGTGTCTCGGGAGGAAGGTCAGGGTTTACAAAGTTACCTTGACTGTAACAATCATACACGAGCTGCTTCTTTTTACACCCAATCAATCTTCTGTGCTCATTTTTATTTATAATACACAAATTAAAAAAATTCGATGCCTTCCAGGGACGATATTCGCTCCCTATCCACTGAGCAACGCTGGATCCCTCCTTCAACTCTTAGACGCGATGCACTCACCCCAGAAAGCAGAAATAATTTCATCTTTAGAAAGGTGCGGGGTATTCTTAATAAGCTTACGCCGGAAAAGTTCGCAAAGCTGAGCAACGACCTGCTCAACGTTGAGCTTAATTCTGATGTGATTCTCAAAGGTGTCATTTTTTTGGTAAGTATTTAGCAACATGTATAATATAAGTAAAAATAAATTTATATTGTTTTTTAAAGAAATATAAGAAATAATATTCAAAATTGTTTAATCGAATAAATTTTTGAACAAATCAATTCAATAATTTTATAAATATATTTACAATAATAAAGAATACATTTATTATAATTCATTTATTATATGTTTTTCTTTTAATTTCTTTAGATAATATTATAACGAAATATATAAAATCTATGTATAATATATATACTATGTAAATCTAGCAGTAAGATCTATAATAACATCCAAAAGTATCAGACGAAAAAGATTTTATATTTTTTCTTTGACATTTATTTATGGTATTTCATGGTTATAATATTTGAACATCATACTATATTTTAATCTATTGTCTTTTAATCTTTATTATTTTATTTTACAACAAAATTATTTATCATAACAAAATATGTTAAAACATAATAAACTTATACTTTTTAAAAATATTTTTTGTTTGAATTAAATTTTATTATGTTACTATTTACTACTTATAAAAATATAAGTGATTTATCTTATTATATATTTATAAAATATATATTTAATATATATTAATAAATAATTAATAAAATAAATATATATAAATATATATTTTTAAATAAATAAAATTTTCAATATATTCAACTACTAATAATAAAATATATTGATAATTCAAACAAAAAATATTTTTAAAAAGTATAAGTTTATTATGTTTTAACATATTTTGTTATGATAAATATTTTTTACATATTTATGGATTCTAATTCATATTTTTATATATAAGTAATAAAATATTTAAATAATTAATATTAAATAATTTTAATGTAAGTCTCATTTAAACAGGAATATAAATACTTCATTATTAATCTTTATTATATTAATATTATATTGAATTACTGTTCTTTTAGATCTTTGAAAAAGCACTTGATGAACCCAAGTACAGTTCTATGTACGCACAGCTGTGCAAACGGCTGTCTGACGAAGCTGCAAACTTTGAACCAAAAAAAGCACTCATTGAAAGTCAAAAAGGCCAAAGCACATTCACAGTTCTTCTTCTTAATAAGTGCAGAGACGAATTTGAAAATCGTTCAAAAGCAAGTGAGGCATTCGAAAATCAGGATGAACTTGGTCCAGAGGAAGAGGAACGCCGACAGGTGGCTAAGCGCAAAATGCTTGGTAACATTAAATTCATCGGAGAATTGGGAAAATTGGGAATCGTATCGGAAACGATCTTACATCGTTGCATCCTGCAATTATTGGAAAAGAAAAGGCGAAGGAGATCCAGGGGGGACACTGCTGAGGATATTGAATGTCTTTGCCAAATCATGCGTACCTGTGGCCGCATCCTTGACTCGGATAAAGGCCGCGGACTCATGGATCAATATTTCAAACGTATGAACTCTTTGGCAGAAAGCAGAGATCTTCCTCTACGCATCAAGTTTATGCTACGTGATGTTATTGAGTTACGCCGTGATGGCTGGGTACCACGTAAGGCTACCAGTACTGAAGGTCCAATGCCCATCAATCAAATCCGCAGTGATAATGAAGAGTCTTCAAGAGGAAATGGCTTCCATAGACGTGAGGATCGTCTTGGAGCTGAATTTTTAAGAAAAATGGGCCGTGGCGGATTAGATATGGATATGATGGGAGGTATACCATTAACTTCTCCATCGTTTGGCATGCCATCTCCATTCAGCCCCAATGGATTCTCAGGAACTTCAGGGGTTACTTATGGCCGTCATAGTCAACGTAATCAACCTGGTTACTATCAAAACCAGAATCGTCACCAAAATAATTATCAAGGGAAACACAATCAACAACAACATAATTCACCACAAAACTTTAATAACAGTATGTATTATTTGATTAAATGATAGTTTATTGTTAAAATATTATTAATATATTTAATTGAATTATAGATAGCAATAAAGAACAATTACGCTTCAATAAAAATAAGATGTTGATCGGACATCCAGAAGAAGTATCGCTAAGACCATCAGCTAATTCTATGATGTTTAAACAAACGAATATTAATCCCAATCTACCTCTCAACAGTGGTATGTATTTCAATCAATATGAAATATTATTTAATTTTTTAGAAATTTGTTTATAATATTTGGTTAAAAAAATATAACAATAATATATCATTCATTTATATTTTTTTAATTATGTAAATAAATATATAAATAAAATAATTTGAATTCTTATGATTAGTACAAATATTTATGTAAAATAGTATTAATAAAACAATTTTTAATTATTATTTATATTAATAGATCTGTTCCCAGGACGAGCATCAGAAATACCTCTTTTACGTACAAGCACATTAAAACCTAGCTCGCCATTACTGCACAAGGAATTGTCACCAGCAATTGTAATAAAACAAGGTCCTGTAGATAAAAGAGAAAAAGCTCGCGATAGAAAGGATAAAGGAACTTCTAGGGAAGAGATACTGAAGAAGGTGAATTCTTTAATGGATGATCTTGTTTCGCATACGAACATACAAGATGCAATAACAGCTTTTCAAGATCTTAAAATACCTGAACGATTTTTACGACATGCAGTTTATACATTATATTCTAACACGTTAGACCGTGGAGATTCTGACCGTGAACTTGCAGCTAAACTTATAGTTGAATTGGAGAAAGCAGACGTGATTACTGTACAGCAGATACATGAAGGATGGAAAGAACTAGTATCCAATATACCAGAAAAAGAGAGTACTGTGCCTTGTGTAGCTTCTCATGTTGCCTTTTTAACAGCCAAGGCTATTGTGGATAATTTAATTCAATTAACCGATCTTGTCGCTGTGACAGAAAATGGCCAACATCATCCATTATTTTTACTTACACTTCAGCAATTACATAAAAGCCAAGGCAAAGCAAGATTAACACAAATCTTTAATGACAGCAAGGTGAATCTTATCAGTCAGCTACCCGAAGCAGACAAGACGAAAGAAAGACTAGCTGAGATTTTAGAGGACAGAGAATTGACTTTCCTTTATCCACTTCTTAAGATCCAAGGAGATATATGGCGTCAATTAGAATATGACCCAAATCCTAATACTCTTTACAAATGGATCAAAGAAAAGCTAGAACCTTCGCATCATTCTGATTCAGAATTTATTAACGCTTTGATGAACGTTCTTCTAAAATACATTACACAGGTTAGTATAAAAATATTAAAATCGTTATTATATACAAACTATTAATAATTTGTTTTAATATTTTGTTTATAAGAGCATTGTAAACATTAATTACTATTAAAATATTAAATTCAACTTATAAATTTTTTTTATAAAATTAATCATGGAAAATATTAATGAAATAGTGCTTTTTTAAATGTTTTATTTTTTAAGTCTTCATAATATTATTTTTTCATTGTTAATTAAATTTTTGAAATATTTGAATATATTTTATATTTTTACTAGGAAACAATACTGGCACCTGGTGTTGATCCTTCTAGTGTAGGCAAATCAGTAATAGATAAAGAAAAGGCATTATTGGAAAAATATGCTCGTTTGATGCGCTTACTCTTCGTCGATATAGAGTCTCAAGTGACAGCTCTCCATGCACTTCAAGCATTTTGGTTTTCGCACAATTTTCCAAAAGGAATGCTATTGCGATGGTTTGATGGGCTTTACCGATTAGAAGTGATTGAAGAAGACGCTTATTTCAAATGGAAGGAATGTGTTACTGATGCTTATCCAGGCAAGGGTAAAGCATTATTTGAGGTAAATAGAATTTTATTTTATTTTATAATATTATATATTAAAATTTCATGTAATTCTGAGTTAATAATATGTTTATAAATTAAAAATATACTAAAATTTAACTTTTTGATAAATATTTTTTAATGATAACGACTTTATTATTTTATCATAAATATAAATATATTTATGTAAAAACTCTATCTCTTTAAAACATATCTTTCTAAACATATCTATCTCTCTATTATATTATATATCTCTATTATATTATATAAAAGTCTTATAATTTACTAATCAATTATAATAATAATTAATAAATTATAATAACTAAATAAAAATAATATATTAATTAATGATAATTAAATGGTATAGGTAAATAGTTGGTTAACATGGCTAGATAATGCATCCACAGAAGAAGAAAGTGATGACCATAATGATGATGATGACAACAATAAAAACTACAGAATGCAAAAACTGTGAGAAGAATATGTTCTTCCGGCTACCTATAATTTGGAATAGGGTTTTGCTATCTATATTACTGGACCAAGCGGTTTCAGTTTACTAATTGAGTTGTCTCCATCCATTGCCACAAACATCTTGTTAGTCTGTGTCAAGCCCTCGTTCAAAGAAGAAGATGAAGACAAAGAAGAAAAGGACTTTATAATAATGTCCAAATAAAAAAAAGAAAGAAAGAAAAAAAAATGGAAATATGGAAAATTTGCAACCGCTCGAGTGGTTTGCAACAGACTTTCTAAGCAAGAAGTTTTAGAATGTTTTAGATAATTGAATATTGATATGATTTGTAATCATATTGGGCCAGCAGATATATCAACATTCGCCGCTGTATGAACATCGGTGCAGAAGGAAACAAGAAAAAAATTAGTCTGGTGATTTGTGTTGTCAAAGTTTTTGTCTAGTATTGTGCATGTGTCACGTTTTTGTAAGTCTTTTTGTCCGCGGCACCAACGAGTCGCTTGTTATCTCTGTGTACCAGCTTTTACATTTATTATGAGGAATTATTATCTATTATTAATTATTATTATTACTATTATATAATTCATCACAACAGTCGAAATACATCTACTTTTCCTAAAGAAACAAAGAAAATATCCATTAGGAACAGGAAACTGACTCAGTAATATAATATATGAAGCGCGACTAATTAATTCTCTCTAAAATTTAAAAAAAATCAAACAAATGAATTTATAGAACATGAAAAGCAAAACTGAGTCATATTTATACACACCAATCAACCAAACACCATTTTTGCCCATGTACCTATATTTGCTGCTCCATTTAATTCTACTCTAACTATTCAATAACAACCAGCAGCCAACATCACAATTCACTTTAACGTAACATAAAAAAAAATTAGTGACATGACTAAATCGTATTATAAAAATAAACATACCTTGGTGTAATTTATTACAGATGGCCCCCTGGTTGTTCTGTCGATGAACCAACAGCCACCTTACCTTCATTTCCTGCCTGTAGTCTTTCCTATATAGAGTTCTATGCATCGACATACAATCTTTTTTTAATTAGTGCGTAACCTTTAGACCGACACGATGCCATAAGTTCGCCTAAAAGAAAGTTAGTGCAATATCGCAGTTTTTCGTGATCGGTGAAAGAAGAAAGCAGACATTGATTTAGAAACAAATCCATGGATTTTTCTTACATATTCTTCATTTCCAATTAGTAGCAATTTTAATTGAATTAATCTTTTTAAACTTTAAACTTCTTGTACGTAATGATTATTATATACCGATTAATTGAACATAAGAATTTGGATATATATATATATATATTTTATATATATATATATATAAAAATGATATATATATGTGTCTATATATATGTACATGTATATGTGTGTGTATATATATATATATATATATATGTATATATATATATGTGTGTGTATATACACATATATTTCTTTCATTTATGAATAATGTTTCAGAACAATGTATATACTAAAATTATTATTATTATTATTATTAATATTAATATTATTATTACTATTATTATTATTATTATTATTATTATCATCATCATTATTATTATTATTATTATATTATTACTATTATTACTATTATTATTATTATTACCACATTGCTTTTTAATTTTTGTTACCAGATTAAAGTATTCAACTTTGCATTCTTTTTGCTTCATGTACCAGTAATCAGAGCATGATCAGTCCAAATACTTATGTTGAATCGATCATTGTTAAATCTATTTCTTTTTTGAATACATCGTTGGTACGCATCATTCATAAATTAATCAATCTAAAATTTCCAAAAATATATTCCAGAGTTTGTTCATTTTAAAAAAAATCAGTGAATTCATCGAATCATGTGTATCGAATGTGTATTCATTTTTTGTTTTATTTTTAATTCTTGAGAATAATGACTTCGTCGCTGCGAAGAATTAATGCTAATTTGAAAATATTTTGTGTACATGGAATATATTTAATAGCGATAGTGTAATATTTTAATGGGTATTTATGGTATACTTATGTGTTTTGCTTGTTGCCTTTTTATTATAAACTTGATGAATGAAAAAAAAATATTTACATAAATAATAATTTAAATATGATAATTAGTGAATGAATAATATCGATTGATACAATTCAATTTTTCAGCATTGTGTTACATGCGATATTGTACTTCAACTTTATTAATTTATTTTTCTCCATATATTATAAATTAATTGAAAATGAACAAAAAAACAATAATGCAACATACGAATCATGTATAATATCGTCAGTATTATTTCTCACGTAATGGACTACATTATAAACGTTTTTAATTGATCATAGACATTAAACTGATAAGAAATCTCTTTTATCTTTATCAATAAAATTTGTTCCTAGGATTATCATCTTTATGACTTTGTGTCCATCGCTCTTTCGCCATTCACGGTAAACAAAAATCTAAAAAATCGAAAAAATTGAGTTTCTTATTAAATGTTTCTTATATTTTTTTAAAGTAATAATTTTTTTGCTCATGAAATTTCATTTATTGATTTTAAGATTATTACAAATTTTATAAAAATCAACGTAATCTCTTTATTATTATTTTGTTTCTTGTTTTATTTAATTGATGATTTTTAATAAATGCACTCTGCATATATATATATATATATATATATATATATATATATATACACACACATAATACATATATATATATATATTTATTAACATAAGAATCTCAATTTAGATGTACATCGCTTTGAAATCACATTTATGTTTTTCATCTCATCGGTTTAAAATTATCGTTATTTTAACGGGTATATGAAAAACGGAGTATATATTTTTGAAGATTAATTCAAAATTGATATGATTTTTTGTGTATATTTTATTTTTTCAAAAATATTCAGATATGTAATACTGTATTAAATTTTGTTTTGATAAATGAATATATACATATATAATTCGAGTAGTACACATAAAAAATAATCACATTATTTAAACGACATACGTAATAAAAAGTTTTGTGTAATATAGTTCATCAATCAAAAATTTATCATTGAACTACATATAATTGATAATGAAAATAAAAAAAAAGTATTTTAAATTATAAATGCGACAGTAAAGTAAATTTAATTTTTAAATTTGGAAAAAATATGATTTGACAAATATTTGATATTTTTCTCACTTATATTTCGTGAATATAAATCATATTTATATTTGATATTTATATATGTTCAGAATTAAAATGATAACTTCATATTAAAATAATTGCAATTAATAAAATTTGTAATTAAATACAATTTTACGTATACGTATACGTATCGTCAATTTCTTTGAAGTACGTAATTAGTATACTTACGTGTATCGATAATCGAACGCTTAATGTTAATTAATTACGAAAGAAAAATATAGGTCTGCTTTTATTGTTTTTATTTACATTTTTTTCTGAAGTTTTCGCGATAAAAAGAATAATTAAATTGAAATTAAAATTTTGAATATCAAATTGTTAATATTTTAGCACACAAAATAGAATTTGCTGAATCTGTAAAGTAAAATCGCTCAAAATAATTTAAAAACAATATTTCTCGTATCAATATTCCTATTTATATGTATATTGCACATTTAGACATATATATATATATAATGAATGAAAACAAATAATAAATATATACGACGTTTTTTGAAATTTTGAGAAATTTATCAAATAAAATAAATAATTTCTACTAAAATAAATAATAATATACTAAATTTACTATTATAAAAAAAAAAGATGCATTCAGTATATTATTACTGCATGCAATATAGCATTACACGCATTTGGCTCTAATAAAAAGTATTTATTTGGTGTTTATATAGAGCCTGTTTTAAAAACATAACTGCGTATACATAAACAAATTATAGATAACTATAAATCTAAATACGTAAAGATATTTTTCTTTGTTTTTCTACGATTTTCTACATTTTTTTCTATTTTACTAATAATTACATTAAATAATTTACATTAAACTATTGTATTATATATTATCAACTGCCATTAGTCTTATATATATAAACAATATACATATATAATGCTTTTGTCGTATCATAAAAAATTATCTCGAATATGTTCGAAACATTATTTGTTGATCTTACCTTAACAATTGTTTATTTTAATGATCCTTTTAAAATATACTTTTGTCATGAAATCGATAATAGGATTTCAATGCTTTCTAGATGTTAGTTTTTGTGCGAATTTCATTTTCGCATTAGGGGGCAGTCAATAATCTAGTTTACATTTCGTAAAAAAATAACGAATAACTTGCTAAATAAATACAACAAAGTATATACGCGTTAGCAGATATAAAATCTAATAAAATCTAATTTGTGTCAGCATTTTTCAAATTGTGCATATGCATTTTATAGCATGATGCAAAACATTTTGTCAAATGAAACACAATATAGATATATTTAAAAAGTAATATGTGCAATAATCTATTTTTTTTTACGCGCGCGAACGGTCTCTTATGTCATTATAATTCAATTTTGTGATTTTTTTAGTACCAAATAAACTAAAATATATATTATCACTGAAATATAATATAAAATAAATTAATCAGACTCCATCTTGATATATTTTTTTAAAGATATTTACACAAACTTTAATAAAGATAAATCGTTAAAGTAATATTTACTATTACTCTCGATTCATTTAACAATTCTCTAACAAACTCTGATATTGTGGTTAACAATGGTACTATTTTAAATCAAAGTAAATCGGATATCAATTTATTTTCGCGAATGACCTGATTTTACTTTGGCTATGCATCATATATGCGTATATGTACGGATATATGTATATACGCATGTGTAGGTATGTGAACATGTGAAGGGATGTAAATATACATATATATTTAAACGCGCAGATAAAATTTTCTATCTATGGAACAAGTTCGGTTACATAATAAATTTGCATTTTCCTTTATATGCGGTTTCAAGAACAATTTTCGTTCAATGTTAATTTAATTTTCTATGTTTACTAAACATATTACGCAAACAATAATTATATATTTACAAGTACCGAACAAATATATTGAAATAGTATCTGACTAATATTATTTAAAAAGTTAAAAGAAATATTTGACGAATTAATAAAAATTTTCTTTTTTTTCATGATTCTTTTTTGTCCAATTACTTTTGTACACAAATTTTGTTTTATCTCATTTTATATTTTTTTTTTTCGAACACGTAAAACATCGAATGTTACAATGAGACGTATAGGTACCAATGATGCAATATAGAAAGCATGGTTCTTTAAATTGAATGGCAGTGATAAAAAAATGGATTATCAACATCATGCGTTTAATTGTTCTTATCGCTAATAATATAGTGTATGTATACAGCTAGGTAAATTTTCGATGATATAAGTGAGTACTGATACTGTTTGTCCAAATTAAATTTTTATTAAACACGGTTTCTTTCTGTAACATCGAGGACGAATTATAACATAAATAATTATTATTGATCAGTATCACTTTTTTGCGCTCAACAATGAGACTATTTTTTTTAATAACACTGGAAGATAGTACGTTGGGGGCAGCGGCGGCGGCGGTTATCTTTCCTCCATCTGCCAGTGCTTTTTCGTTTATTTTTATTTTTTTTTTTTATTTTTTGCTCTTCATTCATTCTTCTTCACACGTACTAACATTCATCGGTCTTCCTTTCTTTACTATACACACGTAACACACACATACATGCTTATTTGCATATCGATTTTACGTTCACTCACAACTACAAAAGGTTTTGGTATCCTATAATACCTAACCTAATCTAGTCTAAAAAATTTTAATTGTATTCTGTAAAGCATGGCGAGTGATATATACATTATACGGACATAGTTTATAATTATAGCAAATTTTTTTTTAAATTATTACTACTAGAGAAATAGGAATCTAGGAAGATAGGAAAAAGGAGGAACAGAGGTAATTGGCATAATATACTCATGTGCTGTTTTGCATTTTATCGAATGTGAAGTGAAAATCATTTTTATGCTCTCTGTAACTCTCTTTTTTTCGTTTTTTCCTTCGTTGCGGAAAGTCACCACCACCGCTCCCCGGCTCGCATTTGTATTTCACTTGTGTTATACGTTATAATTACGAATTTTTCAAAAGATTTTCAATTTTTCTTCTATTTCCATTATGCTGTTTTTATTCCATTTCTTTGTATCATCGTTGTTAAAAATTCAATTTCTAATAACTATTTGATGAGAAAATCTTTTTTTAATGTAATTTAATATAGGTGCATTTTCAAGCGAGGATTATAAACGATGAAAAGATACATTGAAGCATAAACTCATTCTATTTCTTGTTTCTTTTTTTCGATTAGATAAATTTAAAGGAATTCTCATTTTTTGATGCATTATTGTTGCAAGCTAAAACATTTTTAAACATTGAGTGTTTATATATTTATTCTCTCCCGGAAATGCGCCTACACGTTGAGCTTTATTGTGTTTTAGATAGAAAATACTGCGCAGTCAATAAAATTTTAACAAGCGGGCGCAATAAATTCTTGTCCTCGACTATGAGATGATACATATTTATTATAAAGAGAGATAATGGCCAATTAAAAGGCCATGATGAATGAGAAGTTCATTGCCAGCTCCCATGACAGTGAACTTACCAAAATAATTTCATTTATATTAAATAACTTCATAATTATATTTATTTAAAAACTTCGTCCTGAAAGAAATGTAAAGTAATTAATTTTTTCTTTTTTTTTTTTTACCCAAAAAATTTACATTTGTTGCGCCATTATAAGCGCCCGCTCGCCTGTACTGAACAAACTTATTATGGAATGTACAAATTATTTTTTTTCACCATTATTATCTCGTAACTCCTTTTCTTAGGTAGTCATACATCTGCTGGAACGTATGGAATTATTTTTTTGTGTTGCATCAACATACTTGTCACTTCATTAACATATATATTTATGCATATATATATATCTAATGAAATGTGATATAAGCATGTTTAGCTGAAAGAGGGAAATTGCTGGCCTTTGCAGTCACCCAAAATTATTTTGTAAATCATACATACATTGCTACCTATAATAAGTGCAAATTCCTGATACGTCCAGCAGTTTCTGAATTGACTTAATACTATCATGTATCTGTCCATTATCTACTCACATTCATTTCATTTTTTTCCCTAAAACTTCATTCCACATACTATACTTTGTGTCTTGTAGTTTCGATTGTACAATGTCTATGTTCTTTTTCTGTTTAAGATAAAGTTTGTACAACCATCACATATTATGCTGTTTCTTACGCGCAATCTTGCGTATTCTTTTCACTTTCTAATTCAGATATTACAATTTCATATATTTTTGTCATAAAAGACGTTCATTTGCAATCTGTATACTGTCACTTCAATCTCATTTAATATATATAATTGTGCTAAATATTCTTTTATCATTAACAGTTTTTTCTTTTATACACTCAGTAGAGCCGATTATCTTAATTGATAATTCAATGTCAAACTACACTACAAATGATTACTATACAGTGAAAGAGAAATGTTCGACATGGGATATTTAAGGTCTTTTTTTAGTATAACTCCCTGTCGCCTGTTGCTTTTCTGTACATACATCCTCTTCATGCAAGACTGAGAGAGAGAATTATTTGTTTTCAATTCAAAATGTTTACTCAATTAATTAGATTTTCAGCACTCTTGTTACTTGTTTGCAATATTTATCAACAATTATGTCATTTATGTAATGAATATGTACTTATTAAATGCTTGGATTCTAATATCAACTTGAATACAGTATTACAGAAGGATGCTTAGATGAATCAATGTGAGTATGCATGGAAAAAATGTGTTTAAGTAAAATCTCGAAACAAGTCGTAATATTTTAAGAGTCGGGGAACGTTGTTGGTTGCAGGCGACGAGTCTTGCATTCCTGCTACTAAAATTGTTTTACTTGGTATACAAGTAGATGGCAACGATGAGACCATAGAGACCCAATACTTCTGCGAAGATTAGAATCAAGATCATACCGACAAACAGGCGAGGTTGTTGTGCGGTACCTCTTACACCTGCATCACCAACAATACCAATAGCAAATCCAGCAGCTAAACCAGAAAAACCTACGGCTAAACCAGCACCCAGATGTACAAAACCCCTAATAAAAAGACCAAAAATTATTTGTTAATTATGGAAAGAAAAAAATAATAGTTGATTATATACATTTAATATATGTTTAACAAAGCAAAAAAAAAATTAAAATTAAGTTAAGCCATAAGTTGGTTAAATAAAAATATCAATAGATTTTTAGAATAATTAATGAAATGATCTGAAATAAAATTGAATTTTTTTCAATATGAAAAAATAAACAATTGAAATACTTAAATGATTAAATTATTTAAAGTTAATTCAAAATTATTAAATTTTTAATATCCACAAAATGATATTGATATAATCTTAATAACTTTTTTTTGAATTATATATATATATATATTTTGAATATAAAATATATAATAAATAATAGAAACAGTAATAAATAAAAAATCAATGTGACAATAATTTAGATTTCAAATATATATACAATATTATATATATATAAAGGACAAATTTAAACTTTTTTTGTATACATATTAATTATTATATTTCTATTGATTTGACTTAAACTATTCTAAAAGAATTATGAATAAGTATACAACATACTTGAATAAAGTATATCCTTTAGGTTCTTCTAGACCACCAGCAATTAAAACAGCTACTACAAGACCATAAATGGCAATGATACCAGCCATAACAACAGGAATAATTGATTTCATGATAAGTTCTGGCCTCATAACAGACATGGCTGCAATTCCTGTACCTGACTTTGCTGTGCCGTATGCTGCTCCTAAAGCTGAAAATAAAACAAATATGATATTTTATTTAATTTCATTCATCTCTATTTATCAATTACATAAACAATTATTTCATAATTAGATCTACAATTATATATGATATGAATTTTTTTATATATATTGTTCAACAATTATAATATCTAAATGTATGTAGATATACAAAAGTTTTATTAAGTTTATATTTTATAAAATTTTTAAGTTTAAATTTTTATAAAACTCCATTTAAATAAAATATACATTTTATAAAATGAACATAAAATAAACATTTTATATCTTGATAATTATAATTATACAATAATAAATTATAATTATTAAGATAATAATTATTATTATTGAAATTATTTTTTCTATCTTTAATTATTAAAGATTTGACAAATCTTGCATTGAAATTATTTTTTCATCAAGAACTATCGATTTTGTTTAATATTGATTTTTAATTAAAAGATCATAGACGGTCAATTCTATGATATTGATATTACAATTTTATAGATATTTCTTAAAATTTCAGAATTGGAAAAAATATATAAAATTTCAGGTAATGCCATGACAAATAATTTCTTCGTGAGTGAAAATCGTAGTCACATGATTCTCACGTTGGCAGTCACATGATAATCATGTAAGTCCCATCCCGCGAGTAGGGGGCGTGGCACAAGTAGATAATTTTTTTTTCTTTTAATTTTTATGATTTGATCAATTTGATTTACGTTTTAAATAAGTTAAGAAAGTATTTATTATATATGTATGTATATTTTGTGTGTGTGTGCGCGCGCGTGCGCGCATATTTATATATATACATCAGCAATGTGTACACACACACACACACAAAATAAAGACAATATAACCACGAAATATTTAATTTCTAGGTTTTATATGGATATGAATCAAGATTTTTCATGCATTCCAAACTTCGCAAATTATCAGATTTTTCTTGTATGTATCGTCCATTCAAGACTGGCGCACACGGGAAAAGGGATTCGTATTGATTTCCTTGATAGGGACTCGCCGACGATACTTCAAAGTTTAAGTTTGCTTGTCTTGAACATTCTTTCTTGCCATCATAAGAGGACATAAAAAGAATTAAAAAATCAATTTAAAATTGAAATTGATAGACGTAATATCGATAATTGCATCTGGCGGAATCTTCCATTGATTTCCGTAAATCTGTATTAGCTACCTCCCGCGCCCATGAACCGATACATACAGACTTTTATTCAAAAACTATCCAACGAGGTCAGCATTACGAAATAACAGCCAATATCTCAGTCCTCAAACGCGGCGCATGAATGTTTCTCTCGTAATGTAAAATTAAATTGGTTGGACTGCATTTACGGAACATTACGAAATCCTAGATCTGTGTGCCTAAAAAAATGGCGCTTCAAAATTGAATCTCTATCCTTGATATCTTCAGTACTTCGGATTTGGACACACCTGTATTGGGCGTACTATATTATATATCACCGGGTGACAGATTTGACAACAATAAAACATACCAAAATAAATTTACGAGAACATGAAAATAGGTATTTATTCTTATTAATTGTTAAAATATAGTTAGTTGATGATGAATAAAGAATAGAATAAAATTTATATGAATAATCAACGAATATAAATGTTCATCAAGACATTGATTGCATAAATTGATTAATCTTCAACATTTATTTTATTTTTCCATACTTTATGCCATTTGTAGCAAAGAAAATGGCGTGTATATGATAGAACTGCCAATGTTATAATATATTTTTAAGGATTATTTTTTCGATAATTGTATTGTCTTTTATTTTACAAATTGTAAATTCTTGCATTCGCGCTCTTTTTGGTCAAACATCCAGACCAAATTTAAACAACTGAAACTCACCAGAAAATATAATGGCTGAGGCAGCGCCCATTACTCCAAAGAAGGGCGCATAAATAGGATGATCTTCGTCGGACATTGTGATGTGTTCAAGACTCGTAGGTCAAATCGATCACGAGTATTTACAGGTTGTCGAAACGCGAACGTCGGATGAAGAGCGATCTTCACGCACTCACTTCGCTAAACTAGTGCCACTGTCAAATATGGCTTATCGTGCAGGAGTGCGGGTCATGTGACGAGTGACGAGTGAGAGAAGAAGAGGCTGCTGAAGCTTGGTAATGTCTATTCTCTTGCCATTGGTTCGCGACTGCGGACTACAGCGTTGCAAGCGAATCCTGTGCCGTCTTTCATCTTTTATATCTGACGTCAGTCGCGCTATAGACTCTCTATTCGATCATCGCGCACGCCTATTGCGCAAGCTTTTGCTCTTTGGAGCGCGTGACACGCGTTTCCTGTATTTATTTATGTTTTATAATCATTTCTATTGCTTAAATTTATCTAGAAATATATTGAATATTACTTTGGAAATCTCATTTATCATTTAAAGTTGTTAAAAAAAGATATAAAAAATTTATAATGAACTTTGAGGTTATTTTATTAAAATTCATTTCAACACGTGACTAAATTTAAACAAAGATGTAGTCAGTTGTATTTTCGATGAAAAAGAATTAATTAAATAAAATTGTAATGATTTTTTAATATGTTTATAATATGAAATATAGATATTCTTTCGATAATTTTAGAGATAAAATTATAAAAACTTGGATAAAATTTTGTATTTGTACATGAAATTTGATACATATGTTTTATTTTGAATGAAATTTTAATCTAATTCGTTTCATAATAATACACTTTTTATTATATATAAACTTTTAAATTAAAATTTTTATTAAATACATAAAAAATTAAATTTATATAAAATATGAGAATTATAATTATTGATATTATTAATAATCTTTTGAATATGTATAAAACAATACTAATAATTTAATTGTAATTATTCTATATTTAGTTATTATCATATTATTTTATATGAATTTAATATTTATATTTTATATAAATTTAATAAAAAGTTTTTGAAATTTTGAGCCAACGCCTTAATTATTATACATGATTGGATTCATTGAACGGAAGTCATATGCAATGGCTGTAGCTATAGTATACTTAATTCAAATGTGATATTAAACGTGATTGTTAAAGAATTAATAAAAATTATATATTTTAAAGCATCATGAAATTTGCATATAAGGTAAAAAAAAATGTATTTGTGATTTATAAAACAATAATTATTCAAATAAATGTTTTAAATATATAGGAATTGTTAAAATTATTTAATATATTCCTAACCTAGGTCTACTTTTTAATAACACTATATTTAATATAGAATGTAGTACTAGTTTTCAAAAATTTTTTAAAATAAAATTATATATTTTTATCTAAATTCAAAATAACAAAAATCTATTAAAATCTGAAAAACAATTTTATATATATATATATATATATATATATATATATATATATATATAATTATAATATAATTATATATATAAAATATATATATATTTATATATATATATTATATATAATTATATTACAATATATATTTAAATTAATAATATTGAAAATTGACAAAATATATATTTTTAATTATACTTTTTTTTATAGTTTAGTAATCTACTTGGTGCAGTTTATCGTAAAGGAGATTTAATATTTACTCCAGATGGATCATCAGTTATTAGTCCTGTAGGAAATCGAATAACAATATATGACTTAAAAAAGTAAGTATAATATTTATTCAAAAATTTTTGTGCCATTTTTAATCATTTAATCAATTTTTAAATCATATTATTATATAATATTTCAATTTTATATAAATATAAAATAAATAAAATATTATAATTTATAATATAATATTAATAATATAATTATAAATAAAATAATTTTATAAATATTTTCAGTAATAAGTCAAATACTTTACCTATAGAAAGTCGATATAATTATATAAACATAGATTTATCACCTAATGGATCAATATTAATTGTAATTAATGAAGGTACAATTTTTATATATTTTATTTATTTAGAAATTAATCTTAAAATTTCAATACAATTTTATTTAACTAATTTTTTTATAGAGGGCGAAGCTCATATAATTAGTATGATTAGTAAAATGATAATACATAAATATAGATTTAAACGACGTGTTAGATGTGTAAAGTTTTCTCCAAATGGTAAACATTTTGCAGTATGCAAGGAAAATAATGGTATATTTTTATAATTATTTATATATAATTAATATATAATTAAATTTTTTTATTAAGTTAAATTTTTTATCAAGAAAATGAATTATGATTATTTTTTCAGTATTTATTTTTAATGCACCTGGTTTGCAAACAGGTGAATATAATCCATTTATTATGGAACGTGTATTCCATGCAGCTATGGATGACACAACTTTCATTAATTGGTCTTATGATTCAAAATTATTAGCTGTTGCTTCTAAAGATATGGCTACCAAAATTTATAGTTTAGAAAAATATGAAAATTTTAGATATATTAATCTTGGTGGTCATTCTGATGAAATTGTAACATGTTTTTTTGAAAAAAGAAATTATGATTTGACTACAATTAGCAGGTATGTAATTTGAATCTAATTTTTAAAAAAACATTTTATTATAGTATAATATAATATATTATAAAGAAATGGACAACTATGTATTTGGGAATGTACAATTGATCCAGAAGATTTAATGCCATTAGAATCACCACCATTTAAGAAAAACAAGAAAACAGATAGTGATGAAGAAGATGATATTACTGTTGAAAAGGCTAAAGAAAAGACAGATAAACAAGTGAAAGCTTATGAATATAATTTAGAGCAATCGCGTAATTTTTTTTTTATAATTTTATATTATACATACGATAATAATAAAAATGTCGTGAAATATATAATATAATATATATTTTAGAAAATTCATCTGAACTAGATGTAAAGGACACTGAAAATGAAACAGGAATTAAGCAATTACGTTATACTAAATTATGTCGTCATTATTTAAGTAATGAAGTTCAAAAGCATGAGAAAAAAAAAATAATACTCACTGCAGCTGCATATCATCAGCAAACTAATATTCTAGTCGTAGGATTTAGTAATGGTTCATTTTATTTATATGAAATGCCTGATGTAAATATGATACATTCTTTAAGGTATAATCATATCTCGATTTATCATTATTGTTTTAATATTAATATAATTTATTTTTAATAATTTTTGTTATTTTTCAGTATTTCAAATCAATGTATTACATCTATTGCCATAAATTCAACTGGTGATTGGATAGCTTTAGGATGTTCTTCAGCTGGTCAATTATTAGTATGGGAGTGGCAAAGTGAAACTTATGCTATGAAACAACAAGGTCACAGTAACAATATGAACTGTTTAGCATACAGTCCTGATGGTCAATACATAGTTACTGGAGGCGATGATGGAAAAGTTAAATTATGGAATACAATGAATGGATTTTGTTCTATTACATTTCAAGAACATACATCTACAATAACAGGAGTGATATTTAGTCATAATAGAAAATTTATTGTTTCTGGATCTCTTGATGGCACTGTTAGAGCATATGATTTAGCAAGATATAGGAATTTTCGAACTCTTACTTCGCCACGACCGGTACAATTTTCCTGCATTGCTTTAGACTCAAATGATGAGTTTCTTGCAGCTGGAGGTCAAGATTTTTTTGAAATTTATTTATGGAGTATTAAATTGGGTACACTTTTAGAGGTACAATTTTACATTGAATATTAATGTTTTTATATAAATTCAATTTTAAATAATATTCTTTTATATATTTTAAAAAATTTTTAATCAAAATGAAAAAGAGAAAATATGAAATCAAAATAAAATTTTGCAATTTTTTAAAATTTTTCAAATTATTTTTTATTATTGTTATCTCAAATAAATGTTTACATTGAATTCTTAAAATATTAATATTTTAAAAATTATTGTACTTGAATATTTTTTATTATTTTTAGATATTAAGTGGACATGAAGGTCCAGTTGCTAGTTTGGCATTTAATCCAAATGTTGCAAGCACTGAATTAGTATCTGTATCTTGGGACAAAACTTTAAAAATATGGAATGCGATTGAAAATGGTTCTGTTCATGAAACATTACAATTAACTGCTGATGGTTTATTTGTTACATATAAACCAAATGGTGAAGAAGTAGCAGTTGCTACTTTAGATGGACAAATTTCATTTTTTCATTGTAAAACAGCAGTACAAATTGGTAGTATTGAAGGAAGAAATGATCTAGGCAGTGGAAGATCTGATACTGATCTTATTACTGCTAAAAAAAGTCTTAAGGGCAAGTCAGTATTTTTATAAGAACAAGTATAAAATATTATTATATATAATAACATAAAAATAATATAAATATAATAAAAATTAAAATCAAATTTTTAGAGCTTTTTCGGTTCTTTGCTATTCAGCTGATGGTACATGTATATTAGCTGGAGGACAATCCAAAAATATATGCATTTATAATGTACAAGAATATATACTTGTAAAAAAATTTATTATAACACAAAATAGATCATTAGATGCAGTTGATGTAACTTTTTATATTAATTTTATGATATTTTTATAATATTTTTATAATGGGGAATAGTATTATTTTTTCAGTAAAATTTTATTTTTAATAGGATATTATAAATAGACGAAATCTAACAGAATTTGGAAATCTGGCATTAGTGGAAGAACGTGATGAATATGAAGGAGGAAATGTAAAGATACGATTACCAGGTGTTAGAAGTGGAGATATGGCTAGTAGAAATATAAAACCAGAAGTTAGAGTATACAGTTTACAATTTTCTCCAACAGGTTAAATTTATTTTCTATTTTATTTTAAATAATTATTACAATAAATAATTCTAATTTTAATTTTAATTTTGTTTTTTTCTTTTATACAGGTCAAGCTTGGGCTGCGGCAACAACAGAAGGATTATTATTATATTCGTTAGACATTGGATTGACATTTGATCCATTTCATTTGGAATTAGGAATTACACCAGAAACTGTGAAAAAAACTTTAAATGAAATGCAATATGCAAAAGGTTTATAATTTATATATAATTTTTTAATTTTTTCAATAAAAAGAATGTTATTAAAAAATTTTTCCAGCATTAATGATGGCTTTGAAGTTGAATGAAAGATCATTAATAAAATATGTTATAGAAAATGTTCTGTGTTCAGATAGTAAGTTAATAACAGTTTATTAATATGTCATTTATAATATATTATTATAATATATATAATTTATTATAATATATTAATATATTCAATATATTATATGTATAATATATTTAATACATATGTATACAATTCATTATTTTTTTTTATTTCAGTTGATTTAACTGTGACAAATTTACCTGATATTTATATTGAGAAAATATTGAAATTTATAGCATCAGAACTGGAATTTACTAGACATGTACATTTTTATCTTGTTTGGATAGAAACGATATTGACCAAACATGGACCAAGGATAAATGCAGCGCTTCAAATGCCAATATTGTTGATGTTGCAAAAAAATATGCAAAAGAAATATGATGATCTAAGTAAAATGTAATAGTATAATTTTAATTAATATATAATTTTATAATCAATTAATATAATTAATCTAAATTAATTGTTTAATAATTTCTAATATTTTTTTATTATTATTATTACAGATGTGATTTCAATCAATATACAATGAGTTATTTAAAAAAAGTTGGAATTTATAAAGCTGAAAAAATTGTTTCTGAAACAGATATAATAGAAATCGACAAAAAATTTGAAAAATCTTTGATAGAAGAAATAGAAAATAATTAAAATATACAATATGAGATAATTATAAAAATATATATTATAAGAAAATAGATTATGTCATATAAATATTATATGAATATAAATATATGTATATAAATATTTTATATACTTGTATAATTTATGTATAGTTTTTTTTATAATAATATGTGAACTAGAATAAATTAATTATTATATAATTAATAATATTTATTTTATTTATTTTCATTTAATATATTAAATTAACTATACATAAAAATATATTATATATTTTTATATATAATTTAAATTATTCATATATTTTAATTATAATATTATATATTCATATATTTTAATTATAAATATAATATTTTAATAGAGTCTTTTGTTTGAAGATATTACAATTATAAAAAATTCCATACAACATGATAGTTTTATTAATAAATAATTTATATGTTCTTATTTATTATATATATTTTATAATTTTACATTGCTTTTTTAAGTAAAAGTATCGGCCAATATAAAATGATGAATAACATAAATAATATAGGAAAACTTATTCTGCTATAAATATCTATTGTTTGTGATTGTGTTTTGTGTACACGTATCATTGGATATTCAGGATCTAACCATGCACTTTGTAGAAGGTGCTTACTACCAGCTTTTTTATTTTTTACTTTTGGTATATATGTTGAATCATAATTCCAGATGCTTTGCCCTTTTTCGATAACAATTGCACGCTAAAAATAATGCGATATTTGAATTTTTTATTATTTTTTTATTTAATTTTGAATTTTTTATTTAAATTGACTATATACTATATTATTATAATTAATTAGTTTTGGTATATGTCTAATATAAAATACAATTATATATAATAATTAATATAAAATACAATATCTAATACAAATTATTATTTATAAATTATAAATTAATAAAAGGTAATTAGTAATTTATTGAAATTTTTATCTATATTTTTAGAATAATAACAATAAATTTTTTATTTACAAAATTATTTTCAATTCTTTTACGTATTTAGAATTTCGTAATTTGTTTAATAGTTAATTTAATTAAATAAATATTAAAATAAATTTAACAAAAATTAATAAAAGATACTCTTGGCATTTGAAAATATAATACAGCAAAAAAATTATTGATAGATGTCTTTATACGAATAATATATTATATTTAATCTTTGCATGCATTATATTTGAATGATAAATATATATTGAATGTAATGATATATGATAATCTAAAATACGAGAAATTTTTCAGAAACTTACCAATGTTAGAGAGATATTAAATTTTATTTAATTTATGCAAAGCCTTTTTTTTTTAATATTTTTTGTGACATCTAATTTTTCAAAAAAAAATATCTTTTTTATTCAATAATTTTTTAATTTTCTTGAATACTTATTGGCTGAACAAATTTCATTATCAGATATTATTAAATAAATAAATAAATAAATAAATAGACATATAAGAAAACAGAAGCAATGATAATTTAAAAAAAGTAAAAGATAAACTTACAATATGTTTTGATTAAAAAAAATTATTTTTGTACAATAAATTTCTTATTGTATCTTATCTAATATTTTCTTCTTATTATATTTTATCTAATATAATAATAATAATATAATATTATCTAATATAATATAATACGTGACGTTTTCATTGAATTCTTTGTTAATCATTAATTCATAAGATTTTTTGATTGATTAATATATCCGTATTGACTTTGAACAATATGCATGCTCATATATATATATGTTGAATAATTAAGAATTTTTGACCAAAAGATATAATGAGAGATGAAATGAACTAAATATTCAAAATTTTTTAATTTGAAGATAAAATTGACAAAATTTGGTAAATATAAAAAAAAAAATATAACAAAATAATATGTAAGATCACTTGAACATCGATATTTGAAAGAAATTATTAAAAAAATATTGTGATCATAATTTTTTAAATAAATATGAAATTAAGAATTGTTATAGATTAGTATCAATATGCTAATAATTTATATGTATACAATATTATAACGATAAGAAGATAAAATAAAATTTTAAAAATAAAAATAAAAATGTTATATAATAATTTCTAAATTATATGGCATATATAATTAATCTTTCGTGGGCATTTTTATTTTGCTATTAAATGAAATTTAATCCTAATTTTAATAATTTTTATAAGAATAATGAAAAAATTGTCATACGAACTGTTGAATAATGTCGAGACATTATCGACGTTTGCAAATCATATTCCAACTGGTATCGCAAATCGAGTACTTTGACTACTACGAATTCCCCAAGAGCTGCAAATACAAACATCATACAACCTGCCATCCAAACGTCCAGTGCCTAAAGATAAAAGAAATAATAAATAATAATTTATAGTAATACGATAAAATAATCTTATGATTAATAAAGGCAAAGAAATATTTTGAAATATGCTATGATTCTTCGAGCCGTTTCATTATTCTTGTTATTGAATCTTTCATTTTTTTAGATAAAATATTAAAATAAATATCCATAAGTTTTGTCATTTAAGGGAAAAATATAAAAAAGGGAAAGCATTCAATAAAAGGGATTAAATATTCAAATGTTAATAAAAGAACTTACTTTCACATAAGCAACTGGAGGAATATCGCTTTTTAAACCAGTAAACATAGTAACTAAGGTCAGCATACTGGTCACTAAAAGAGCCACGCGACCAGGAATCGCATCTAATCCCAACCAAAAGCTGAACCAAGATAACATCACTACCAACGTGGATGGAGCAAACGTTTGTATTAAATGATGACCAATTTGCCTCTCAAAACGGAAAAAAACTACCAACCGTGAGAAATTTCCTGCAAATTAATCGAACATACATTTATCTAAAAAAATGTCATTAGACAAAAATCATACCACTTTTTTCGAGCATATAATCGACGGTTTCTTCGGCAACTACAGGTTTCCCGATGTCGTATTGTAGAAGTTTCAATTCTGGATTCACCGTGACAGCACCTGTTCCCCATCTCAAACGTAACTTCTGTTCGTGATAGGAAACTATTGCGAGTAACGCAATTTTTTCCAAATTAATGTAGTTCGATTCTTTCGAGTTTGATGACTTTGGATAGAAATGAATGATAGTTGATGGGTTGAAATTTTAAAGCTTTATAGGATACATCAATCATTCTACTTATTAATTTCAATTATTATTAATAACATGCGAATATAATAATAAAATAAAAAAAAATGTAACGAATTAATAAGAAGATTGGATTAAAAAACAAATGTTCCAAATCTTTAACAATTTACATGAATACAAATAGAATACAAATAATGTCCATTATTACGTATATGTTTCATTACTCATTGTGAAATTTCCATCATAAATTGCAATCTGCTTTAACAATCTATCATTATACCTCTATTCGATGTAATGTATATAATCTCATAAGTCGTTAGGGTTTAAAATTTTTGCAGAACGGATCGATAACTTTTAATCGCGTTAATTAGTTAAAATGTGAGAATTACGGAATGTAAATAATGCGGTAATTCCTTTCTGCTTTTGAACTTACAACTTTCTATGTAGATAGGGCATATCTGAATGTCCATCGGATACAATTGAAATTCCATTTGGCATGCGATGATGGCATGCATTCGTGCCGAATATTTCACCGTTTTATTCCTATACAACGTTACCGAGGAGAATTTGTGATTCAACGCAGCAATTTCTGAAAGAAGAAAACGAAGAAAGTGTTTCTAATCTAATTCAATTTATAAATTTAAAGAAAATATCCGTTTCGAGATTGAAATCCTTACGTATCATAGGTTATTTCCGAAAAGTCATTACGAAAATAAAAACGTTATTAAGGTCATTTCAATGTCACTTACTTTTCACATTACTATTTTTTTCTCTCTCTCACCTTCAATGACATGTAGTTTTCACATCAAGATTGTTATCGATATATTGTCAGATATAACACGTGCATAGATAATAAAGATGATTAATGAAAATTTGCGATAAAATATTAGAAAGTATGTATATCTTGTCATATTGTAAACTTTTATTTATCATAGAATCGAAACATATAGTATCATTATCGGAATAAGAACGAGAATAAGAAAACAAAAACAATTCCAAGATAACGAATTTTTGATCTCGTTAAAAATTTATATATTTTTTTTTAACTATAATATTATTTATTTATCATACTTATCATTATATTATTGAAATCATTAACGATAAAATTTAGCTTAATCGATTCAAATGAAATCTCGAAACAGCGTTAAAAGTTAGAAATAAATCGATAGATAAATTCGTTGATATCGCGATGATCACTCACCAGAGACTTTTGCATTTAAAAAATAAGGATCCGGTTGCCATAAACTGTCAAAGAATTCGGGGGGTAACGTAACGTAATCGTCACCTTCCTCGAAAATATAATCCGGCATGTCGAGTCGAGATTCGATCCAACTTTGTCGAACGAACATATCCACCCTATTTTATGTATAACATTTTTATTTTTTTTATGAAAATTGTATTATACAAACAATTAAACGCTAATCGTTCATTGACCAAGCGATACAATAAGTGATAATTGATCGATTGATCGATGACTTACCGGAAGTCCATATCCTCCACATTTATTGAATTAATATCAGCTACGAAGATATTGAAATCCACGACCACCGGCAAACCTTGCTTTGACGGAGGTCTGATCTCTGCATTTACATTTTTGTATACATTAATACATATTTATATACACCAAGATACAATTATACGTAAGATCATATAAAATTGTATATATACAAGGTGTTCCATTCAATGTTCGTCGATCGAAAGTAATTCAAAATAATTGGTTTTAATAATATTTAAACATATTATAAACGAACATGATGGATAAAGTGGTTTTGGCTTTGGTTCAAAAAGTGTTCACACATCTGTATTTATATCTTTCTAATGAAACATATATTCTTTGATTCAAGTCCGCGTTTCATTTCCATTGGGTTTTTCTAAAGATATATTTTTGATTTAGTAGGCAATTTGATACATTTAATTGATATAAAATGTACATAAAATATTGAAATGGGGATTCAAATAATTCATTCATTATCAAAAAAAAGAAAAAAAAATTAAGAAAGAAAATATAGAAGAGATATTTTCAAAGTTGTAAACTTGATTTTTTTGTTTCCGTTAAAGACAGTTACTTGCTCGCTTTTTATAGTTATCGTGCTATGGTGTCAAGAGCGTGTAGAAATGAAAGGAGGACACGTGTGAAATCTTGTGTTATCAAGAAAAGAAGAAATAGATAAGGTAATCTTTTTACACGATACGTATCCATACAATTATATAAAAAAATAAATAAATAAATAAATGCTAAAAATCGATATTAATTAAAAATGAGAAACAAAATGATCGCTTAAAGAACATTTTGCAATCTCTTTATGGGTCGCGACCTACAAATTGAGAACCATCGATTTATAATGATTCATCGAATTCGTGTTGCATATCTCTATTGAATTAAGCAATTTAAATATTGTAGAATATATCTGAGGGAAAGTTTCGATCAATTATACACAGCAGGAGAGAAATTCTACAATATAAATGAAAATGAATGCAGATTTTAAAATATAATTTATCATTTATCTAATTGTAAGTGCACAAAGAAATTGTTTCTCCGACATGCAATGTATATATATATATATTTGGAAATAATGAAAAATCTCGCACTTTCGTAAATGAAAGATTTACAAAAATTCCTCATAATTTAATATATAATTCGACATTATGTACATGAATTACAGTATTTCAACGTTATTTCAATTACAATAATATCGTATTTCGTCATATTATTATTGTTAGAATAATTTCATATCAATTTTGAAAATGGAAAAAGTGAAAATGATATCGACTTATTTAAAAAATGTTGCAAACTTCAGAAAAGATGATGATAAAAATATTGCCAATAGAAACATTATATGTACGTTGTATGTTAATTGTACATCAAAAATGTATTTTCTCTGGATAAATTCCTAGAAAAAGTATTTCGTTGAAATGCTGACAAACCTTTTACGTAATGCTCCGGCAGAACGATCCTTGACTTAAGAGTAGAATTTTTCGCATCATCGGTCAATAAGCTACGAAAAAGGTGAATATTTGATAAAATTATTAAAAAAATAAATAAATAAATAAATTTTAAAATTCCAAAAAATTTTGTATGACTCGTATAAAAGATGAGAAGAATAATTGAAACATTTCAAGTGTGCAAAAAATAAGGAACAAAATATTAAATCGTTTTCAATGTAAATTGAAAAAAATACTAATATTTTTTCTTTTTTTTTTTTTTTTAAATTATTATACCTCACACTAGAACACACGAAAAGCTTCAAGCATGAGTAAAAGACTACTATTAGGATCGTGTTCTTCATCATAAAATTTCGTCAACTGCCGATACGTTTTGATCAACCATTCTACTGGCTATTACGCGTTTCAATTAACCTATTATTATGGTAGTTACGTGCAATCTATTTCAATTGCAAATATCGTCAAATATCTTCGGTTTGAAGAAGATAAGCAGTAGTTGTTGCTTTCCTTCAAGTTGCGCAACGACAGAAATTGTCAGCATAATTTGATCTTATATCTATTCTAAATTATCTTAAATCGTCGTAAAAATATATGCAAAAGTGCAAAAAGTCTACCTATTTTTATATATATTTTATACGTATTTTGTATTTTTATATATGATATTCTGTAACCGATGATACAATCGAAGGGGATGAATCTATGTGAAAAAATAAATTGAAAATAAAATAAAATTTATTCATCTGAAGCTTCGTTTAAAAGATTCGAGTAAAACAAATAAAATGAGAAAATTTTTCAAATACAAATTAAAATTAGCTATTTTGTATTTGATTAAAGCATGTAAAAATAATCAAAAAATATAGAATAAATTTTCCTCGCTTAAAGATTATTTTTCGAAAAAATTGAATTTGAAAATTCACTTTTAACTTTCACAAATTACATTACTTCTTAATTATATGTACATGTTCAATCTTTAAATTTTCTATCTTTCTAATTTTCTAAAAAACAAGGATTTAGTAGATAAAATTTTATATATTTTTTGTTTATTTTTACGTGTATATATTTTATATTTTTTAAAATCTTTTATCTAATTTCTTTACTTTTATTTTCAATTTATTTTTTTCAGATAAAATTTCTAATACGATTATAGATAATAGAGTTACAAAATTTTCTAATATAATATATATATTTTATATACATATATTTTTATATTTCTATATATATTTCTATATCTATATTTAATACATTTTTTTATATTTTTTTCCATTTTTTTAAAATATAACATTTTAAAAAAATTAAATATGAAACAAATTTTTATATGTATTTCTAAGAAAACAATATCAAAATATATTTTCCTTGAAACATTTAAGTTTTATTTAATACATTTTTCATTATAGAAAAAAACATCGACGTAAATCAAGATACGTAAGTCAGATAACCTCTATATAAAATAGATATACGACATGTAGAAATGCGTAACAAATTGCAAACTATATTTTATGAGGTTGTTGTCCTAGAAATGCATTAAAGTCGAGAATGTAATATCTATATTTTTTATATTAAAAATTAAAACATATTGTGATTTTAAAATAAAAATAGTAAAAATATCTAATTCATATTCCATATCTTAATTGTGATCATACGTTGAAAGCATATATAGACAAGAAGAGAAAATTATAAGAAAAGGACGAAGATAGAAAATTCGAAAATCAGCGCCATCTCTAGAGTGCCGCAAATGAAACACAAATATAGATAGAGACAGCAAATAATAGAACAAAGATAGAAACAGATTTGGCTATCAGCGCCATCTTTTGATGGTTTTTAGAAATATATTTTCAATATAGAGATAGCGCTAGTTTTTAATTTTAACTCTACTTCTTTCTATTTTTAAAAAAATGTCTTTAATAGCTAAGAGATGGCGTTAAAGGTAAATTCGATAAATGTTTGTTCTATTTCTATCTTTTTCTTATAATTTGCTTTCTTTCTCTTTATAAATGTTTCATTTGCGGCACTCTAGAGATGGCGTTGATTCTCGAATTTTTATCTTTATCTTTTTCTCTTTATTTTTTTTTTGTCTATATTTATATTTAATTTGTGATATTCTAAAATAGTATTGATTCTTTTTTTATTTATATTTATCTTTCTTGCTATTTGCTATTTTTATTCATAATTATTTTATAAAATTTATGTTTAAGATTTTGTGATAAATGTGAACTGATTTTCAAATATTTTGACAATTATACTTTTAATATGGAAAATAAATTGTTACATTCACATTGTTATTCATTTAATATTCCGTATAAAAAACAAAGCAATCGAAAGCTAATGAGAAAAAATAAAAATAAATTACGATTTTCTTGATAATAAAATGTTTTTATTTTTTACTAAATAAAATCATAAATATTTTGTTATCAGTATTAATATTAATATTTATAATTGCGTACTAATAATAAGTATAAATAAATTTATAGACACAGAAATATTTGTTTCGATAAAATATTACAATCATAAAATTTCTGAATATTAGGAGGTAAAGGAATAAAATCATTATATGTTACAATTATAAGGTTTCATAGATTATTTGAAACCTGTTTAAATATCTGATAATATAATTTAATAAATCAGCATATACATGAAACTGAAATCTTTTATCTAATTTCTTTATTTTTATTAGATAAACTTAAAATCTTTTTTTAATAATCTTCGCATAATCATTATTTTTATAATTCATACAATAAAATATTAATGATCATCAATTACAATAAGATTAGAACAATTTTTTTTTTAATAGTAGAAAATCTGATTAATTAACTTTAAATAAAAAAAATATATTTTTTATATTCTTATAATCCTCAAATCGTTTTAGATACATCCATAAAACTTACCGTGAAGAAAGATTCCAATGATAACGAATGTTATCATACATAGCTTTCTGTTTAACACGTTTCTGAAATGTATCAAAAAAAGGAAAAGAAAAAAGTAGAGAGAGTGAGTGGCCGTTGAAAACAGGCGCGCTGCTCAATACACGTCAAAAGAGAGCTCGAGATTCCGATCTTCCGACTATTCACATCCCCGTTCTCCAGGATCTTATGAGAAAACAACGGTACCGACATCGCCAACATCATCCACATGTACGATTAGACGTCACAACGTCTAAAACTCGACCTCGATCGGCGACCTCGATGAGTCTTCCTCTCAATTTCCGGATTTCTTTGTATAGTTTGATTTAATATAAAACGAAACGATATATCATAATAAAAAAAATCAATTATATAATATCTGAGTATGAAATTTAAATTGACATCGAAATCTATATTAATATGAACAATAACGATGATTTTAAAAAAGGCATGAAGGTTATAAAATTACACGAAGAAATATTATTCAATACTTCTATATTATTAAATTATTTAAATTTATACTTAAATATGTACGCATTATGATGTAATTTAAAAGAATTTCAAAAAATTGTATTAAAGTAATAACAAAAAATCTCTAGTATATATAAAAAATAATATTTAAAAATAAAAGAATAAAAGCTATGTAAAAGAAATATGAAGAAATTGTAATTTGTGTCATGAACGATAACCGTTGAAAATCATTAATCATTTTTACACACTTTGTGTAAAAATGTTGTATTTATTGATTTTGAAAGTTTTCTTCCTGGAAAAATCTTTATAAATATGTTATTGAATCATTTATTTTTAGATTATTTTACTTTCTGTTATAAGATTTTTTTTTATTTAATTTTTTAGATTATTCTTATATGCATGCTGTAAGAATAACAAATATGTAAATACATACAACTACGTGTTAACTTGGTTTAAAACATAGTGAATGCATTAAATGGTAGTGTGGATGCATGTCACTGTCATGTAGCTTGTAAATTATGCTATCATCGATGTTATACACCGTATCGAAAGATCGCAAGCTTGGAAATTTCATTTTTCTTAAAATTTCATTACTCTTAAATTTTTATCTTTAAATTTATAAAAATATACAAATAAAAAATTATACATTTCTGCATCAATTTATATAAGAAAAATATTTATGTAATAATTTAATTATTCAATCGAATCAAATAACATCTATCAAATCAGTTTCAAAATCATTCATAGAAATATGCTTGAACTTTTTTAATTCAATCTAAATTTTTATGCAAAAATAAATCTGCACTTTAAATTTTGGTTAGAAAAACAATTCAACCATGGCGTAGGCGGAAGTATAAACAGCGACCGGTTATCCGACAAAAAGTCACAACGTCTAGAAAGTCATGGTTGTGTGACCGTTTAGCTTGTCCCATTTATACTTCTCTCCTCGAACATAAAAGGCATACGATTAAATATCTATATATTTTTATATAAATATCTTCCATTTTTTTTTCTCGAAAATATTAATGCTGTTACCTAACAACAATATTTTTATATTCAATGCTCTTGACAGGAAACGCGATTGGTTGATAGATAAAGCACCCGTAGTGAAATCTCGTTGGTTCGCAAAAAAATCTTCTGTTCAATTTCTTATTTTTTTTGAAGATAATTTGAGAACTTTTTTGCGAATTGCACTGTTTTTATTAATTACAGACAGAAATTCTTTCTAAATTTGAGCACCTTGGTTTTTTATATGTTAAGATTGAATACGTAAGGTTATGTTTTACCTATAAGGAAAACCTGCTGGATTGTTTACAACTGAAATATACAATTGTAATAACTAGTGGAATAATTATTCAGTGAGTGTTAGTTAGAAAAAGTTAAGAATGTTATTTGAGAAACTTTCATTGGAATGATGCGATACGCGTGATTAGTTCCGCAATCGTGAAAACATAACATTAACAAGTCGGATTATGAAAATGTAGAAGATTGAAAGTTTGAAATTTACAAGGTTAAAAATTTTTAATTTTAAATATATTTCGTAAAATTTTATAATATATGTTGTAAGAAAAATTGAGCATAAATTGTTTAAATAAATATATTCTCTTAAAAATTTATTGCATATTTTAAAAATTATCCTTTTTCTAAAACACAATCAACTTTTGAAGGCGACTTACTTTAAAGGAAGTTGAAATTCAATCGAATGGAATAGAAATGAATTGAAAAAGAATGGAATCTCATTACAAACATGTAATAGAACTATGTACAATAGAGTCACTTGTATTATAACAAGCTTTTACATACATATAGTTCAAGAAAGCGTAACATGATCTTTAATTTTTTTTTTGTACTACCTTTTACTGTTATATATAATCCACGTTCAAATCGATGCCGCACTTTTTACGAAAATCTCTTTTCAGATCTTCCAATATTCGAATTATTCTGTTTTGTAAAGATTTTAAAGATTTAACACAATATATTAAAAAAAATTATAAAGTAAAATAATGAACAAGATTAGAATAACTTAATTATACAAAATTAAAATTTTATTTTTGTATATAATACATACACAGTTCTTTTCTTGATTCTTTCTTTTATTGTATTTTCTGATTTTTACCCCATCAGACAAATTCCGTTTTATTTATTTCCTCGTCAAACAACAAAACCATGGTTTTTTTCTCAAATAATCTAATTATATAATAAAAATCGTGTTGAGCAGAAACAATCAATCAAAGCCGAATCGATAAAACAGTTAAAGAATCATTATAATCATAAAGCGGATATGCGTTAATGAACTTTTATGAGCATATTTGTGAACAATTATTTGTTTGTAACGTAATTTGTACACTTTCATTCTTTGATGTCACAATTCGTATCTTTTTCTTACATCTATTAAATTTATGTACTTACGTGACGTGAAAAAAGTGAAAATCTTAGTGTTTATACAAAATCTAATTTATTGGCTTCACTACAATCAATAGAATCAATAACATGTAAAATTAAGTAATTAATTAATTAATGAAGTTTTGGATTCTTAAAAATTTTCTCCTACTCATTGAATTCACAATTCTATTCTCATTGAAGTCACAACAAAGATAATTCGTCTACAGAGAGAAAATATATAACCAATATAAAATAATATATTATTCATTATATATAATAAATTGATATTTTCATAGTTTTAAGATACAGATATTCATACCTATTTAAAAATATATGGATAAAATGGATAAAATATAGAATAATTATAGAACAATTTGCAACACGTTAAATTGACACCTAAAAAAATATTAGGTTATTTTTTTATATATATTTATATATAGAATCATTATAAATATTTGACTTTAAATTATGTATAAAATCAGAACAATTATACTTACTTATAACAATATTATCACTTCGTAAATAAAATATCATAAATTCTTAAATATATTTCTTTCGATTTCGTTGATACTCATCAAGGAACGATTAACCATGAAACTGTACGTTTCGTTGAATATAGAATCGACGTACTAAGTTTCCCTTAGCGGTTTTATTGATTTCTATGATGGCGGCCGGTCGGCGCCTGCACCGTGCACGCTCGAGAAATCTGAAACGAATTTTTTCGTGTTTTCGTTCAAATACATCGATGAATTGTGCACAGTGACTTAGATTAATTTAAAACTTGATTAAATATACGTTACGTGAGTTCCTCTATTAAATTTGGACGATTATTCGTAAAAGATCGACGAAATGAAGGTTCAACGATAACCAACGATGTTCGTATGCTACGAGGTCCTTGAAGCGAAACCACCACTGGTGTTCAAGTTTCTGATATGAATTTTACGAATTTTGTGGCAGCTTAAAAAAAAAGACGGTGAGTAATTTTCTGAAAAATAAAAATTTGGAGAATCGATCAAATTAAATTTGAACGAATAAGCTTAAAATTATTAGATGTCTACATGACAGGATCAGTAAAATGATAACACGTTATTTTTAAAAAATTATTTTGAATTATCATATTTTTGATGTTTCTTAGATTAAAATTGTATCCCGATTAGTTGTCCATTAACTTTAAGATTAATAATAACAAGAACAATCATAAAAGATATTTTATATAAAGCAAAAATGATTTTTAATCTTAAATTTTATGTTTGTGATATTAATTTACTTCCAAGTTTAAAAATAAAATATTGAATAACTAATAGAAATCGATATTCTTTTACAATTTTTTAAAAGTTTTAAAGGTTAAAATTTTGTATTTCCCTCGTGGCGCATGTCCCGACTATGATGTTCTAAAAAATTCGCTGTACAAGAACGTGACGATTGAAATGATTATAAATCAAATATTTGATAAATAGATTAAATCTAGCGATGTTTTCATTCAATGATTTATGGTAATATATGATTTATGATAATTTGTATTATATTTCTCACAATTATTTTAAATTACTCAAGAATCATGATAATTTAAATTTAAAAAATATACTAGAAAATTTTATACACTCGCTTTTATTATTATAGATATACATTATATATATAGTTAGATATATGTACATAGCCTTTGAAATTTAAACTATGCTAAAATATAAAATATTCAATATTCGCCGAATTTTAAACATGTGATTTTTAGCTTTTGTACTTTCCTATTTTTAATAATGAACAAATAATGGCGAATTTGCTTAAAGATGGAAGTTAAACATTTATACAAGTACAAAAACAGTTTTTTTCCTAACCAATAACCTTCACCTTCAAAAATTTTGCTTTAAATCATATCGTGATTGAAGTTATATTCAGATAAAAATATAAAATATAAAAAAAAAATAAAAAAACAGTTATATGTAAAAAATGTTTTATTCTAACGATATTTGATTTATTTAACTTACTTAAATTTTTTTAACTTATAATATATTTCTTAAAAAAGAAAAATTATTTATTCGTTCAAATATAAATTTTGTATTCAAAAATTTTTAATGTTTAAATCAACCAAAATCAAAAAGCTTTAATTACAAACAATTAGCGGTATCAAATAATAGATGTTTCTTTTACTTTAAGTAACTTTCATTGTCCGATTGCTCAAATGGAAATACTATACTATAATCAGTTAGAAAAATCACAATCAGAATTAAATGTGTGAAGTAAACATATCCCGCTGTACCTGTTGTCGGGGAAATTTCACTTTCGTTACTTCTTCAATCTCGATTGATTCTTGGTAAATCTACATGGAGAAATTAACTGATGAAAAAAAAAAAAAAAGAAATCGACTTAAAAAAAAAATCATAATAATTGATGAATTATATATCAAAATATTAAACATTGATAATACTTAAATCAAATTTAATTATTTTTTTTATCACTAACCACAATTAAGAAAATATAACGGAGAAATTTCATTTAGTTATAATAAAATCCATGGATGTAATAAAATAAAAACAATATTCGTACTTTGATGAAATCTTATAATAATAACAAAACTAAAAGAACATATTAATTATATATAAATTTAACAAAATCAAAAAACAGATTAATACAATTATTATTATTATTTTTTCCCATGATCGCTTACTGTAATAAATAATTGTAATCATTGAACATAATCGAGAAAACACGAAAATTGTTAATACAATAGTTGCATCCTTTCTTGGATCTAGACATTGACCTCGAAAGTAAGGTGATCATGGTAAGTTCAAACGACCGGTACAGAAGAAAGTACGATGCAGCCTCCAATCTAATCATATATCGGGAAAATGTTGAGCAAATTATCTATGTCGATACAGACGATAATAATGGCATTGAATATAGCAATGAAAATTGTAATATATATATTCACTATAAATTTTATGTCTTGCTTAACTCTTTACTTTTTATTTTACGCTTTTCGAATATTCATTATTTTTTTCCTCCCTCTATTTTTCTCTTTTACTCTAATATAATATATATATTTCTAATTGCAATCACGAATTTAATTTACATCGATAACAATCAATTATTATTATTATTTGAAATTTTCGAATTTTTTTTTTATAAATAATATCAATTTTTCAAATCGAGTGAACAACAATAACAACAATAACAAAAGCAAAATTTTAAAAGTTCAAAGAGTATCTATAATTTCAATTGATTTATACGAGTATCTGTCTTACCTCGAAAGGAAGTGGTAACCACTCTCTATCTAACAACTTTTCCCTTCGTTTAGACAGAACATTCACCTGCAGTTGGCTATCGCAAGAATATGGAAAGCAATTTCACTGATTCAGCTATTTAGATCAAGTATCAGATAGAACAATTTCAAATTACCCGCCTCAGAACAATTTTTCATTTGAAATTTTATACATATTATGCTGCCGAAAATAATAAATAAAAATGTAAATGTCGACATAAACGATGATGAATTCATAGAAAGTTTGTCGAACAGTATAATTTAATCGTTTATGTAAATTATGGAATATCAATTTGATAAGACTAATAATGTAATAATTTATAATTAATATAAGGAATTTAAAAAATTAGAATATTTCAAATTTTTTATTGAAAATATTTTTTAATCGGATATACTTGTGTTGAAATGAATATTTAAAATTTTCAAGAGTAAGCAATATTACTTTTGTTTGGTCACGAGTGCTGTTTTCATCAATATATATTTTTGCAATGATTCTTAATTTCTTTCTCCATATTCATTATTCATTTTATTCATTATATGATTTTACGTGTATCTGTAAATCTGTAATTTGTAAATGTTTGTGTTTATAAAAAATTTCAAATAAATATATTCTATTATAATATCAATTAAAGAGAAAATTTTAATTCTTATATTCAAAATAAATAAAAATAAATTTTCTTTACAATATTTTAGTCTCAATTTTTAAATTACATATATTTTTATTTCGTTTCGAGAAAGTAAAGATATTTGCATATATATTCAAAAAGAATGCGCGAATAGAGAATGTATATTTTTTTTGTCAATCATATATAATTGTGAAAAGAAGTAAAAACTTTAAGAATTAATATAAATATAAATCCAATATGAACTCAATTGCAAAAAATTGTTCATATCTATTCATTATTATATATATATCTATAATGGAACGTATACACTACGCAATACAATATTTAAAATTGCTAATGAAAGAAAATTGATAAAATTAAACTACTAAATATAGAAGAGAAACTAATCAGAATATATGCTAATATTTATTATGGATTATATATATGCAAATAGTTGAAAATTAATGAACATTATAATGAATGAACGAATATTATAATGAACGTTGCAATTAGAATGGGCCCTATAACCTGACGAATGAATGCGTTAAGATCCGAAAAAGATATTTTTATGAATAAGATTATCTTTATTCATTGTTAATTCTTTTGTTTCAAAGGATCGAAGCTGTTGTACTTGCTATAATATCTTACACGTTTACCTCAATACTATTGTGCTTGACACAAAGATTGTGCTCGTATGAAGATTAAAATCTTCTTACATTATCCATTATTCTATTTATATGTTTATTTTATTATATAATAATTATTATCACGTTTACTCGTCGACTAAGAAATCATGAAATCATGGATTTTAAATATTTTCGAAATGTTTCTTTAATTTTTTAATATTTGAGTATTATGTATTTCTTTAATTAATAACAATTCTCTAATATTGTCCATTGATTAATCATCGAACGTAGTAAAATATCGTATACGTAAACATCGTATAAATATCGTATACATTTCATAATTTCAACAATGATGAAAAATGACGATTTTTAAACAATGAAATATTTACGATCGAATCTCGGAACGTTTGTAACACTTGACAAATATTTAATGAACATGATCAAATATTAACACTTCAGATTCATGTTTGACCAACATTTCGCAATATTCGTTTCCGCAATATGTTTTGTATGATATGATCGTTCACAAATTTGAAGTGTGCCAGTAGGTACAGCATTAGGCCGCATTCCCACGGCATGCTTATTCTCACAAAGTTAGATTTAGGTCCAGCACTGTACCATGATAACGATCAAAACGAGTTTATACGATTCCGATTAAGAAATTAGGATCTAACCTTTAAGTTTTACTCATTAAGTCGTAGCCTCGAGGAAATAGCGGAAACGACTAATTTACATTTACTGCATAATTTTGATGAATTTATAATTGTCATTAAACCGTGACGAAACGTAAAAGTGTATATCTAAAATGAAAAAATTTTTTTTAATCGAGGATAAAGTTTATATGCCATAGAGACTTAATATTTACTTATTCTTTATATTAATAGTGATATAAGTAAATGTATTATCAGCCAGAACCAAATAGTTACGAAGCTAATATAAGCCAATAAATCTGATTTTTTATTAGTTCTTACAAAAAAAAAAAAAATAGATACTGAACAAATCCATATTTATATAAAATACTACAGATAAAATATGGAAAGTTATATTCAAGTAAGGTCAAATGTCGCTGTCGAACCTATAGGTGAAATGTGGAATGCAGACAAGAGGTTAGAAATCATGAATGATTCTATAGTCTTCTATAGTTTGCAGCTACAAATATAAGATGGTAGTATAGTTTGGCCTCATAACTTACTTTAACACCTCGTATCTCACTCTGAAACTTATCGTTGCGAATTAGCTTCAACGTACAAATATCAATTGACATTTTATCTATTAAAATATTTTAATTACAAAATTTTTAAATTTAAAATATTTGCACATACATGAATATAATTAAATAAATTAAAAGATTTGCAAAATTTATTCCGGAATCTTTTTGAGAATTTTTCTTGTTTGTAATTTTAGCATTGAGAGTCTGTAGAAGTATGCAATTTATCTGACTTGACAGTAATAGATATCTACAGACATTATGATGCTTGACTAGGATTCGTATCCATCTGATCCTGTTGTGCAGAATAAGCACATAGTTCATAATACATAGTTGTAACACTTTTCAAGGTATATGTTCTCAATTCATATTGAAAAAAATTGAATTTGTGAAATGGTGACATATTTTTTTCTAATAAAATATTATTCTTAGAAAAATGGATCATATTATGTACAAACGAAGCAAAATTTATTTAATTTATAAATAGATATACATATTATCTATATATAAGATAATTGAGATTTTATTTTATTACATAATATAGAATATAATATATCTATTATATAATTTTACTCTATTAATGAAAAAATTTATTGACTATGTAAAAATTTCTTAACTTTCAATTTTCATTAAGAAACTGTCCATTTAGATATAAAAAAAATATATTGAATTTTGAAATCACATAAATTGTTTCATTCGAAAATTGCAACTTTAACGACAAGTATGACGCTTAAATTGCAAATTTTACAGGTCATAAAAATGCAAGCGTATGCAATTCGCGTAATATTGCATCAGTGTCAATCAATTTCACAAACAATCACTTTAATACGAATTTGTGTTAATTATAAGATTGTTCGGTTGCAATCTAAAAGTAAAGCAAACTCAAAACTTATAACTTTCTACATTTTATTATATTAAACTTTCTACATTAAACTTTCAAATTTTATAGAAAAAATGTTCATATTCAAGTTATACAATATATCTTTACAAAATTTTTCAACTATATTATATTTTTTTACACATATTTTTTTTAAAACATATGATACACATTTAAATTGTTAACAAAATTATATACAAAGAAAAGATTCATCAAGTATGGTATGTAATTGAACAAAACATTATATTTTTGTTGCAGTAAAATATGCATAAAATGAACTATGACGATAGCTCGTAACTTTCTCTATTGCAATAAGATTTACGATATTACAAACACATAGTGCCAAAAAAAGTGGATAGGAAATAATTATGAAAGAAACAAAAATTCTTTTATATATATATGTTATTTTATAAAAATTTTTTCTATGCTATTATAATTATGATATATTATTGTCGTTACATTTTTATAATTATGAAATATTGCATGCAGAATGTTAATTGGTTTTAATTTACTTAAAGTTATTACTTTCACTGTTCTTAATAACGAAGAGAGTTTTCAAAAAATAAATATTCTGATTACTTAACATTTATTTTTACATTATAATATTTTTACATTGAAATTACATTGTTTTCAAAGTTTTTCTTACATTTAACTGTTAATTTTTGAAATGCAAAGAATATTTTAATTTTCAAAAAATATTCGAAATGATTAAAGAAAGAAACACTTTTTTCATTAAAGAAAGAAAAAAATAATTTTTTATTTCTTATTTCAAATGCATGCTTTTTAAAATTTAAGATATAAAATATTTAGAGAAATTATTGTTATTAAATTAAAAATCGTTTGATTTACAACATTGGCAAACGTTAATAAGTACATGTATTATTATTTTAATAAATATATATTTATACAGTTAATTTTTGCACACGTACGATAATTATTACATAGTGATAATCTATACTGTCAATAATAACGATACTAGCTTCACCATAAACTATACATGTATATATACATGAGTATAGAAGGAAAGATTAATTCGGATGAAAGTTTGCTCTGGGCAACTTGGGTTCTATTGATCTCATTTTATTCTCGATCTTCTTACAAATTTCCATCTGTTCTCATTAAGTTAGAAGCGATATAAATAAGAATAATAATAATAATTATATATAATTATATACATACATATATATATATATATGTAACATTCATATTTTTAAAAATTTAAAGTGCAATACACTTTCGTATCAAAAAAATCTCTTTTTTCTTATCGTATTTAGCAATGAGAAAAAAAAATCAATGAAAATAAGAAAAACGCAATGGAACTTCCGTCAACGACTATTTCCTTGACCGAGATATACTAAGGCGAATGGAAAAAAAAGAAGTGCGAAGAAAAAAAAACCATAGGTTGAACTATACATGTATACGCCGACGAAAGTAACCGGTTGCGCTTTCTCCTTCTGCAGTCAGATTCCTGTATCTTTTTCTTCCTTACTTCCTCCGTATTCGAGTTTTGTCGAAATGCAACGAAAGAAGGAATGAACCAACAACAATTACGATGTTCAATTACGAACTGTAAAGCATCCCGCACCATGCAATATTCCTTTTGATCTCAGGTGACGCGAAATTGAATGATCTTCAATTGTGCTTACCTCTCTTTAAGTTTTGATCATTTCTTTTGACATTCGTCCTTTGATTTCTTGAAACGAAACAGCAATTTGTTATCGTTTATATTTATTATCTTACACGTCGCTTTAAGGGATGTATTATAATTTGAATATATAAAGTATAGATAATCGCACGTGCAACTTTAACATGTTGCAATATAGGAAATAAAAATTATACGCATCTATATCGATGACTAACTTCGTTAATCGAGATTCACTGTTGGAAAAAATTAATTTATAACTTCATTGCGCTACATACCCATATCGATTATGCCGGTATATGCTTGAAAAACATTCAGAACACTCTGCCCGTTAAATGTCCGAGAGATGAATCGAAACTGGTTTTCTCTTACTTCCGTCTACAGATTTCTTAAAAGAAGCACATGCTCTTTCTCCACTCGAATTCATTGACGATTCATCAGATTTGCAATACGATTCGATTATAATCCAAAATTCTTACTACACTAAGAAATAGGTTTGTGTGTTGATAATTTTCGTGTTAAGCAAGATTCGAGTTTAGCAAATTCGAATTTATTTTCTTTCTTGTTGCTTTCTGGAGAAATTTATTTATTTTAACGTAAATCACCTTGAAACTAGTGTAGAATTTCTATTTGAATTTCTAATAATATTCAATTCTTAGTCATTGGTTATTTATATTGTAAGAATATTATCTCGAAATGAGTGTACAATTTATAAATGTTACGTTTCATTTCATGGTTCTCAAGTGATATTTATAGAAATAATAAAAATTTAAATGCGCTTATAATATTTTATAAAAGAAGACTTCACACAATGAATCGGATAGGATGTTTCATCAATAATCTTTTCTTCGTTATTCTAATCAATCTATAAATTAATTTAGCAAATTAGGATAGTTAGAAAATTGATTTTTCTAACTTTCAATATGTCAATATGAAATGATGTAATATATCTTTTCGATATCTTGGCGAACAAATTCAAATTCTTTTATTTATCAAAAAATTTCAGCCAACGATCAACGCGCGATATTTTTACACGCATAACATATGAACACACAGCGATTTAAATGACAAAACGATCAAGATCTAGAATCGAGTTAATTTCGAATATTTGGAAATGTATTTTACAGTTAAAGGACCACTGACCTATTTTAATTTGTCGCCCCGAAGACAACTTTTATGCCTCGTATCGCTTTCTCTTAAATCCATATTTACATCCTCGCATCTGTCTGTGCTACCTTTCTTAAAAAATGTCGTAAAATAGCTTTGTGCATATTTCTATTGGTATTTAACGACTGTATAAAAATTCACGAACAATTTAAATATTCTATGAGAAAGAATATAATGGTAAGTAAATGGAATAAAAGCAAACTTTTCTTGATTTTAATTAAAGATATAATTGATTATTTAAAATTTATCTTATTGTTTTCTTGAAGATTATTTTTTCGTCTTCGATCTTTGAAAAAAAAATTCCGCTAAAAATTCATTAAAATCGATGCCTTATTCAATCAATCAACTAACACGTATAATTATCACGTACTTCATCATCAAGCTCTTCCCCGAATTCCAATCTTTTCCAATAAAGAAAAATTTTAATACAAAAATTCTCCTTGATCCTATAATTTTAAATCGCCGTATTTTCTACTCATCTTATTATCTTTCTGCGTCTCTTCCTTTCCCTTTCTCTCGATCCAGAAACTTCTCCACTTGTCAAATCGAAACGGTGAACTGATTACAAAAAAAAAGAAAGAAAGAAAGAAAGAAAGAAAGAAAGAAGAAAGAAACCAGCAACACCATCGTAACCTTCACCTCATTGAATCGAGGCCACGCACAAAATAATGTTGTGTAGCCAGTGCTCTCGAAATCTTCGATTGCGGTTCGATCTGAACGAAAGTAGTGGTAACGGCGAAGAAGCGGCGACAGAGGGCTCTTCTCGACTCCAGCTTGCCGATCCTCCATAACTGCAGAGGGGAAAGCAATGAATGTCGGGGTGGGACATGGGACTTGATCGGTTTGACCGATTCCACGCGATCTATCCCCACGATCGATATAACCTCTCAAGCAGCGGAGGGGTTTTGGCCTCGTTTAACGTTTCACGTGCCGATGAAATCGTACCACCTCCGGGAACGTGAGCTTGTCTGCTACCAGCAGGAGCATCGCCAGACGGACGACACCAAAGTTATAAAGCGGACCGGCGAAGAGGCTACGAGACGCTGCCACTTTGCCGATCGAACTCGTCGTATGACGATCCTTTTCTCGTAAAAAAATCGAAATATTGATCATTCGGCAACACCTGTCGGCACACGGTCGGTGCCATCCCTGGTTCCATAAGGGAAATTATCGATACTCGTGTCATGTTACTTTGACAACGCCGCGATCGCGTTGTGCAGGAGAGGAAGATCAAAGGGGAATCGTATAGGCCGTTTGTGACAATTTTTCTTTTTGATATTCGACGATAGACATTTTTGATTAATATTTAATCGTAACTGAGATTCGTCGTTGGTGTGTACCGAAGAAGGAGACGAGTAGGAGACACAAGAATACCCGTCATTAGCTTCTTAACTCTGATCAGTGTTATACTTAAGGTAAGAGTTTTCTGTAAATAAACTAAATTACTATCATTCGGTACTAAAATTAATATCATTAGAAAATAAATTATTTTATTCGCTGGTAAAAAAAAGTAGTAAAAATTTTAATAATATAAAATATCAAGACTTGATATTTATAAAAAGTAAGAATCGAACATTATAAGATCATTATGATAAAATGTAACTAATTATTAATAATATATTATATTCTATTGCATAATCCAATTCGTTAGAGCAATTTGTTAAAGGCAATTGATCAAAAAGAAAATATTACAAGAATATACTTGACGTATAATACATATATATGTATCGCATTTTGCAAGCGCGACATCAAATGCAAAGCAAGCATAATCATAAATCAATTTTATAATTGAATAATTTCATAGTGATATAGAAAAAATATTTATATACTTTTTTAAAATTATAATAATTTATTATTATTAAAAAAAATAAAAGAAAATATAAGGAAAAAATATGTAAGATACACGCGGCACGTTTCATTGTTATAAGAAAAAACTGGTTTGTAGGTAATTTCACTCAGCTTCCAAAGATTACGAATTTATTTATCAAAGACTTTCTCCACAAGAGATCATTCGTTAGAATGCTATAAACCATTTGAATCAGCTATTGTCACTATACGTAGTAGAAATGATTAATATGAATCGCAATTTATTTCTAAAGTAGCATAAAAACGTCAGTTTGTTCCACTGGTTTAATCATGAGGAGAGAAATCTGAGAGAGCCTGAAGAAGTTTACCTACATTTCCAATATTTTGATATAAAAATTTTATTTTACATGTTTTCAATTTGATATAGAAAAAAATATTTCCGAATAGATTGTTAATATTAATTAATGTTAATTAAAAAATTAACAAATTTTCAAGCGATTGATATTTCTACTTGATATACTATAAAATAAATTCCAAAAGATACATTAGTTAATTCTATATCATCATTGATCAATGATCAATTTATAAATGAAATTTTATTAAAAATAAAAATAAAATTATAATATAAATAATAAAATAATAATAATATTTAAACTAATATATATTTCCCAAAAAGAAAATTAAAAAATCTGGAAATAATCGAGCATTTTTCGACAAAAAATAGTTGGAAACAGCAACATAAGATTTCACAGATTGAATTAACGCCTCATAAGATACTTTAATTAAAACAAAATGAAAGCTAAAACGGAGGGAGAACATACACTTGCACTTGTTACAAGTTCACGGCAACGTTAGATCGTAAATGAAAGTAGACATTCCTACTTTGCCATCGGAGCATCGAATCAGTTTGAAATCAAGCTATTTGAAAGATCTAACGAAACGTGTTTTCACGCAGACGTTATTGGGAGATAGCGGATTAGATTTATTCGGTATAACGTGAAAGTTACTACATATGACGTTTCTATCTTTAAGTGAACGACCAGATAATGTATATACATAGAAGCTGTTCATTAAACGTACAATAATGATGATAAATCGAATGCATGCGCCAAAACTTGTTTCATTTTTATTGCAACAATTCGTTTAATATGTTTTCAGTTTTATTAATTTGATGAAAATTGTATTGTAACTCCAAAAAAAATATTATTATTATAGATAAATGTTCCGTAAATATATATATGTGTTGATATTCGTTTATTTTATTTTAGTTAAGTTTAGAACATTGAAATATTTCATAGAAAATAAAAATTCCAAAAAATTATCACATAAAAATTAATATATTTAAGATATATATTTAACATAAAAAAAAATTTATCAAAAATATTTAGTTTATTTTGATATACATGTAAGATTTATAAAAAAGATAAACTTGATTTCCATAAATTATTTTTGCATATATCTATTTGTAATAACGTTTAGTTCAATAATACAACATATAAAATTGTATAATACAGATATTTTTGGATTATATATTTTAAATATAATTTAAATAATAAAATTTTTACTTTATTGTCATAAAATCTTGTTAAATATGATTGTTAATTATAATAAGATATAAACCTGTATATATGATACTGCTTTACAATCGATATTTATTTTACAATATATTATTAATATATTAGTTTTCTTTTCCTAAAAATATAAATATTATATAGTAAAAGTATAAGTGCGTAAATACAAAAGAAAATATTTTTTTAAGTATTTTTTATTAATAATATATAATTTATTTATAAGAAATTATCTTACGAAATTATCATTTATAATTAACTTCCGAATATATTTTATTTATAAATACAGAAAAATTATAAAAAATATATATGTTATAAATTTTTATAAAAAGCTTGTAATTATTATTTTGTTGTAGGCAATGGCAAGTTTAATTAATTCTACAGCAACTTTAATAAACGATGCCTACAATTATTACCTTTGGACATTATCCCTCGCTGGTAATTTATTTATTATATTAAAAATAAACATAGTTTTTTATTAGTTCATAATAAAAAATTCATTAAGTCCTTTTCTCAAATTATAATATACATATATATAGCAACAAAACTTTTTTAATATAAACATTCGAAGAATAACACTTAAAAATCAAATTCATTATGTTATAAAGATTCATTCTTAATAAAGTAAAAATATATATATATATATTTATAATTGATGCTAATCTACAGATGAACGAACGAGAGGATGGCTCTTGGTTGATTCCCCGAAACCTACTTTGATATATACAATGTTATATTTACTCATTGTATGGGCTGGGCCAAAGATCATGAGAAATCGAAAAGCCTTCAAGCTAACATGGGCTCTTGTTCCGTATAATCTTGCAATGGCCTGTCTTAATGCGTACATCGCGATACAAGTACATTTTTTTTATTATAAAATTATGATTTTTCATACCGATTGATACTTAATATATCAATTTATTATTTGCAGTTATTCGTAGCATCTACTAGACTACGTTATAGTTATGTGTGTCAACCAATTAGACATGTAACTCGTCCAGATGAATTGCAGGTATGTAAAAAATATTAACTGAAATAAATTTTATACATAAAAAAATATATTTATTTAATGTTGGTTTTTTTATTTTCTTTATTAGATTGCTCATGCTGTCTGGTGGTACTACTTTAGCAAACTTTTGGAGTTCTGTGATACATTTTTCTTTATTTTACGGAAAAAAGATAATCAATTAAGCTTCCTTCACGTTTACCATCATTCTACCATGTTTTCGTTATGGTGGATTGGTATTAAGTGGGTACCAAGCGGATCTAGTAAGTATTAATTTATCTATATCAAATTCTCTCTAATCATTTATAAAAAAATCTCAAAAAAATAAAAAATCAGAAATTAATTATATCTATATAAATAAATTAAGTTTTTTAATTTTATTATTTAAAAAATGTATTATTTTTAACTAAAAATAATTTAAAGATTGAAAATAAGGAAAATAATTTATTAATCGTTGTTTATATTCTGATAATTAATTTATTATTCAAACTATTTTATCGAATGAATTATTTGAATTGTAATTTTTTTTTTTAAATTAATATTAGAATATAAAATTGTATTTATATTCTTTATTAAGTTTTAAAATTCAGCTATCAAAAAATAAAAACTTTTTTGTAACAAAATGAGATAACATTCGTTTATTTTTTAGGATTAGTAAAAGTTAATAAACAAAGAAAGTAAAAAGATTCTTACTTTCTCCTTATTATTTTTAATATCTGTTCAAATAAAAGAAATAAAATATATTCATATAATTAAAAAATAATAAGTACTTACATTTCTCTAATTACATTGATTTTCTAATTAGTGTTTACTATATTGATTATGATTAATATGTAATTTATAATATGTAAAATTTATAATACAATAAAATTTAAATTTGAATGATATTAAGCAATAGATAAATGTGTTCTAATTGTACTTATTAATTTTAATCGCTTCCATGTAATAAATAAAAAATTTCATAGAAAGTTTGCTGAATTATAAAAAATTATATCTCTTAGTACACATTGACTAGATATCGTAACATCTTTATACATTTATGAATCTTAAAATTATAAGAGAAATCGTAGGAACTTGTTTTTACTTAAAATTAAAGATGTTTATTGGATACAAATGATTGAATTATGTATTAAATTTACAAGTAAATTTTTATTCTTTAAAGCTATTTTTTTATTTTTTTTGGATTAAATGGATATAATTTTTAATTGAAAATATTTATATTTCAGCTTTCCTTCCAGCAATGGTAAACAGTTTTATCCATGTCCTTATGTATTCATATTACGGTTTGGCCGCATTGGGACCCTCCGTAGCTAAATATCTCTGGTGGAAAAAATATTTGACGATTCTTCAATTGATCCAGTTTACCACTGCCTTGATTCTTGGCATCAATGGTATTCGATCAGGATGCGATTTTCCACTTTGGATGCAATATGCTCTTGTCATTTACATGATCTCCTTTATTGTTCTATTCGGAAACTTTTATGCCAAAGCTTACATTGCTAAGGTAATCTTCACAAAATATTTTCTAAATTTTTCTAAATATAAATTTTATATATTTTTTTTAAATTTATTTTTTTTTTAAATTCATAAAAAAAATTCGAAATATCAATGTTTTAGGGCAAGCAAGCGTATGCGGAGAGACAATTAGAAAAAATGAAAGTAGATACTCAATCGAAAAAAGAAATTACTGATGGAACTGTGTGTAATGGAAATATTTCAAATGGACATGCTAACGGATATGCAAATGGTGTATGTAAAAAGATTCAGTGAAAAATGCAATCCAAAGTTCTTTTTTAAAATATTAAAGATCGAATTACGATATACATACTTAGTTACAAAATCAAAGTGAATAGAAATTGGAAAATCGATAACGATAAACCAAATCTATTTGATCAGAATTTTTAGTTCTTACGTTCAACTGCCGTTTTGTTCACGGTGCTTAATACATTATACCGTTACAGAAAAATTGGGTTTAATATAAAAACCCGATATTTCTCTGACGAATTAACGTAAATGCGATTATATATCGGCCTGGAATTTTTTTTATTTTTGGATCAGCAATACAAACTTTAACGAATTGCTGGTCTAAGGTATTGTAAATATAAATTAGTCAACTTCATTAGCAGTTTAGTTGTCAGTAGGTGAATTATATAAGATCCAATGTGATCGATTACGGTAATGTTATATAAGTTTAAATTAAGCGATCTTTTTGTGACCAGTAATTAAAATTTGCATTGTAAAAAAAAAAAAAATGAAATGAATCGTCATGTTGAAAACTGCCTTGGTTTTTTCTCGCAAGATCTAAGGTTAGGATTCAAATATGGCGATCACGAAAAGGTTGTACTAACTTTGCACATTTGACGTCTAGTTGATACTTTAACGTGATACTTGAGTATGTTATACGAACTACACATACAGCCTCTCTAAATAAATGGAAAATAACATTTTAACATATAAATTACTATTAAAAATTGTAAAAAGTTTTGTTAGAATTTTATAGTTATATATCTAACGTTGTCCCTCTTTATACGATTTTTTCTTATTTAATGAAATTTTTTATGAATATGACTTTTGTGAAATAATAATAAAATGTTATTACCCTCAAAAATTAATTTGTTTATAACAAATTAGCAGTAATAGTCAAATTTTTATTTGGACATAATGTGAAACAAAAACTAATTCACTATGTCAATTGGTAAGATATTAATAAATTAGCTAAAGATTTATATAAAACATTTTTCTACAATTAATATTTTACAAATATAAATATTATGTGCGCGTAATGTATTATTATGTGTGTAGAAAATTTTACACATTCCAACTAAAAGTATCAAAATAATAAGACTTTTTATACACAGAATTTTTTGGAAACTTGAAAAAATATAGATATTATCGCACAAATAAAAATCGTCCATAAAAACAAAACATCACGAAATTTTTAAATTCATTTTTGAATCAAAGTATAAAAAAATAGATAAAATATATAATCATTTATAAAAATTAATTGGAATTTTTTATACATGTTTGCTTATTTAAACTACTTTTATAATTATTAAAGATTAAAATATTGTTATTATGTTTTATTACTAGCGAAATATGTACAAGAACATTGCAATTGTTATAAAAAGCGCATTGCTGCGCAATGCAATAAATCAACAAATGCATTATATTTATTTTTAATAGTTTATCATACCTTTCCAATAATATTGAAAATTATAGCAGGTAACAAAATTAGATATACAAATTATAAAATGTACTATGTTGTCATACAATATTGTCACTATAATGTCTATATAATCAGACTAATTATAATATTATAATATTCTTACTATATTGTAAGAATATTTATTTCTTATATAAAATTTTTAGATTCAATTTTTTTTTGTAATTTACTGCAAGCAATAATATATATATATAAATATATATATATATATATATACATAAAACTAATTAGTGATAAAAATTTTTATAATCAAAAAAATAAATTTTAGAAATTCATTAACAAAAATTAAAATTTTTATATTTTTGATTTACCAAAAATTTCTTAATAAAAATAAATGCTTTCAATTATTAATATTATTATAGATATAAAAAAGAGTAAAATAAATATATATATTACTTTAAATATACATATAATTAAATTTAGTTTATAATAAAACAAATTATATTTAGATTCATTTTTGTTATAAATACTTAAACAATCTGTTATCAATAGTTTCATGAAGATCTCACTGATGAAAATATAAAAATTCAAATTTTGTTAATGAATGAATATTTACGAATTATTATTATAAATTTCTCTTTTTCCTTGCTTCTTAAAAAATTTATTTGTGTATTATTTCTAAAAAATTTACATTTGTGTTCATCTAGATAGAGACTACTATGCTATAATTAATTTTATAAAATTAAATTTTATGAAATATATTGAATTTATAAAAATTTATGTTTTTAAAAAATATAGACATAATTAAAAATAATATAATTATAATTTATTATAATTTTTTTATAGAATTTTATGGATTTTTAATTTCATTTACACTTACTATATATTATATGACTTATTATATTTTTGATATTCATTAGTTTATTCAGAAAAAACTTATATTTTTTTTATTACAACTTTAATAAATTTTGTATCTAAGAATTGATGACAAAAAATTGCAGATGTATATATCTTTCTAAAAAAAAAATCATTCTTATTTTTGTTATGTATCCTTTTGTATATGAAATTTTAATAAAAAATTTACATTTAATAATTTACATTAAAACTATTACAATTAAATATTAAATTAAATATGATAAAGATTTTTTTTCTACTTTATAAATTGTATATATTGTATGTATTGTAATATTAATTTTAATGCAATATATAAATATTTAATAAATAAAATATAATTAGTAAATATTATTAAATATTAATATATAAACTAATCACGACTTTTAAGAATTATAACGGCCAACCAAATTGAAGAAATTTTGCCAATATAAGGTTGTATTTGACATATCACAACAAATTCAACTGACTCGTTAATATCATAAATCTTTGTTGCATGTAAATGTTCACTCAAATCTTCAATATGACATTCACGTTTGTTTAAAATGAAACCATGAACATGATAAGCTCTATATAACTGTTTCAAATTTTTCTTATCTAATTGTATTTCCGAGGATTGTTCCATCTTAGAAATAAAATTCCTTAAAATAGTTGTTGCATGTCGATTAAAAATTGTTGGTAAACCCAGTGTACTTCTCCAATAAGCTAATTTATCTTTTAAAGATTGCTCTATATCTATAGCAGTTTTTTTCATTTGTTTTTGTTCTTCCTCTGTTATATTTAATTCCAATACTTGAATAGTATGATCATTTTTTGTTAAAGTAGTAGTTTCAATACATCGCCATTCTTTATTTAATTTTACATCATATTTGAGATTGTGAGGTAAAGTAGATTTCTGCAAATTTTCCCATATCTAAAAATATATTATTTTAAAAAATATATTTTTTAAAAGAAAGCACATGTTATTTTAAATTAATATAATAACAATTGTTTACTGACACCAAAATGATTAATCAAACGAGATACTTTCATTAAAGGACAATGGCTATCATTTAACTTATAATAATTTCCAACTTCAGGATCCCATAATGTATATGTTCCATTTTCGCTAATGCTTAAAACAAATGATGTCCATTTACTTATTTGAGAAGAACCTAAGATATTAGTACAATCTCATAAAAAGATTTAATTTCATTTTTTTATATTAAATATATATTTTAAAGTTATTTCATACCTAATAAAACATACGTTTGTAGATTAAAACCTTGTAATAATACTGCAAGTAAAGCTGCTCTTCCATAATGATCCACTTTTTTAATATTCAATGTTTGACGTGGTGTAATTGGTCCATAATAATTAGGTAATGATGGTAAAAGCATTGTTAATCTTGCAGCATCTTTTGGAGTTTCTATACCATTGATTTTATATGATGTAATAAGACATCGTTGAATTCCTTTTAATAATGTGTTTGTAGTAATATTGTCAACTGATTTAGGAGTACTTGAATGTTCTATTTTAATCAGAATATAAATTCGCGTACACGATTGACCAGGACTAGCCTGTATATATCCAAATAATAAACTTGGACTAAATAAAGGAGATAATGTAATCCATCGTTCAAGCTCTTGATAATTTCTGTGATGTTCAAGAGGAATTCTAGCTTCACCTAACCATTGTTGACCCCAACCAGGATGTTGATCATACAAACGAAATTTTATACAATTTACCTCATTTTGTCTTGATTGTAATTCAAAGTACATTGTTTGTTGCCATACAGGTGCTGAACCTTCTGCTACAGAAGTTGAATGTATTATATTACCCCACTCAACTTCTACAAATGGTTGAACTAATGCAGATTCTTCTCTAATTGGTATTTCTATCCCTCGCAGAATAGTAACAGACAAAACTGTCTTTCCTATTGTATGATGTCTAAAAGTATTAGATGAAGATTCTAATGGACGTTTAACTTGGAATAAATCTCGAAATGATATATTGAATAAAGAAAATACAGGTTGTTCCATTATGACTATATCTGGTAATTTTGTTTGTTCTGTTTCAACTTTTTTAGAAATAATCATTTCCAAATTTGCATTGAAAATTAATGCTGGATCTTCTATCAAAAAATATTTTACTTGTTTTTTATGAATACTTTTTGGTAACTTAAGTAAAGATAAATTATTTTGTGGATCATTTGGATCATTACTTAATTTATTAAAATGACTCTTATATAATTCTTCTTTATTTTCACCATAATTACTTAAGGTAATTGTATATATTACTGTTCCAGCATGTATTCTACCAAAACTGTCACCTATTGCAAAATCTATTTCTGTTTTATAGTTTTCAATATTACGTTTCGGCAATGGTAATGGTAATATGCTAGACTGACCACCTTTAATATGTACTTGTATAAAAAGATTATTGCATTCAGAATTTTTAATTAATAATTTATGTAATTTTCTATTAAAAGGACTATTTGCTTTGCATATAATTTTCTTTTTGAATAGTAAATAGATACATGTAATTTTAATAGAATCATTGTCATCAGTCAAAGTATTAATTTTTACTTCACGAATTATAATTTCTATTAATTTACCAGAAAATTTACGTTTTGACTCATATTCTAAGATTTTTATGTGATTCAAGTTAGAAAATTTAATATCACTGTAAATGAATGGAGTATCAGAAACATATAATCCATCTTCAACTAATGTGATCTTTTGATATAATTTACGCAGATTTTTAGTGTCAGTAGTAAAAATATTGATGTTAGAACTTTCGTTTATAGTAGGGTATGCATAACAAAGATTTAAATTTTGTTTGTTTTTATCTTCAATATGTTGTGCATATCCTTTAATGAAATCAATGTCCTCAGACATATTAATATTAATTTAAAATAATATTTATTTAACAAAACAACATAAGTTAATCACAAAAATATTAATAGAATTGATATATATATTTTTATTATTTTATTCATATATATTCATTTAATGTTTATTTTAAAAACGTTGCTTAGTAACATATAAATAGCGATGAAAACGCCATCTCAGAATTCAATATTACTGTAATATATTAGAAAATTAACTTACTATTTATAATAATAATAATTATTATGAATATGACATTTTTTAGTACATAAATACATTATCTGAAATGTAATTATATATTTTTAAATCATTTTATATAACAAATATAATTTTTATAAATTTTTATCTAAATTTTAAAATTATATAAAAAATATATATATTATAATAAATACATATATATTTAAATAAAGTTAAATTATTATTAATCATATATTTATTATTTAATTAGAAAAAATATTGTAATTTGATATTTTATTTATTTTATATTTTATAATTGATTAAATTTCAAAGATTTTTATATTATAACATAAAAATAATAATTGATTCTATTTATTTTACGAATTTATTTAAATCACGTTACGTGATTTTAATCAAAAGATTTTATAAAATTTAAAAAGATAAAAAGTAAAAAAATCAAAAAAGTATAATAAATTATAATCGCAAAATCAAGAATAGAGAAATATAGATATGGTTTGTGCTCATACACAGGAAGTAGATCAACTACAATTCATCATATATTCAATCTACCAAAGCAATCTTACATTAAATCTTAAATTAATTTGAAGTTCTTTATATTCTTTGATTTTATGTTATTTTTTTCATAATAAAATAATATTTTTTATTTTTTTAATGATTTGAATGATGATGTAAATAATTTTTGTTAAATTTATTACATATTTTTTAATTTATGTATACAATGTATATTTTTTTCAAAAATTTATGATTATTTTCATATAATTTTAAATTTAGAAAAATTTAAAATTAATTATAGATATTATAATTAATATTATATTGATATTAAATAAAAATTAATTAATACTAATTAAAACTACTTTAACTATTTTAAAAACTATACTTTTTTTAAAATTGTTTATAAATATTTGTAACTTTTTTTAAATGTGATATTAAAATAAATTTTTTAATTTTTTAAAAATTATTTTGTTTTCAATTTAGATTTTTTTATTAACTAATGTTTTAATATATTAATTTAACAATTTTTTATATTCTGACAATAGAAAAAATTATAATTATTAAATTTTTATTAAAGTATAATCATTTTAATTTTTTTAAAAAATTATAATTATATTTTTAGAACACCCAGTATACAGAGACAAGATCAATACCTAATATGGATATATATAATCCAAATATTGTGAAACATGTATCTATCTTATCACATTAAAATTGTTTAATTTCACTTTAATACACGTTTTAGTACAAATTTTATAAATTATATTATTTATAACAATAATTTTTAATAATAATATATTAATATTATATTAAAAATTTATTCATTTTATTTATTTTTTTAATTACAATATTTAAATGTAATTTAAAGATATATTGGCTATTTATTAAAATGTATATAATATATGTATAAAATGTATATAAATTTTATATATAAAAAATTTTAAAAAATATATAAATAAATGAAATTTAATAAAAAATTATTGTTTATGTTTATTATTTTATGTTTTACAAATTTGAAATTTTTATATCAATTTATAAATTAAATAATTTTTTTATTAGACAAATATCAAATGAAAATATATATTGCTAAATAATTAAAGAATTAATAAATTTACAAATTATTTTATATATATATCTGTTAATTTTATATTTTTTTAATATAAAAATCATATATGTGTAAAAAAAAATAACAAATAGAACAATGATCTTTTAAAGTCTTTGATCAAATATTCTCTCAAATTTGATATATGTCGATAAAAATTTTATTGGATTATATTTTGTTACAAGGGGGACATATATGAGTCACCAATCAGAATGCATAATCCAAATATGGAAGAAACAGTCATGCATTGCAACTGCATAAAATTCATTTCTGCGTAAAACTCATACTTATTTTTCCAACTTTGCTCAAATATATTTTAATTAAAAATTAATTTTATTTATTTTTAATATAATATACAAAAGTAAAAAAATATATTGTCATTAATATCAATAAAATAAGTAATTATATTATTAATATGGGACTATATTTTCCGTATAAGGACTGTGTTGAATCGTCATGAGTTCTGCGGTCAAAAAAAGACCAATCACGAAAAGGAATGAGGCCATCAACAACCAATCAGTGTACGCTGATGAAGTTGCCTACCGAGGGTATAAATAGCCGTTATAATGGCCGACGATGCATTCGTTTGACGATTTTCGGACGAAGGTGTCGTAGTTGTTAGCGAAAGCTCCATTACTTGCTTTAGCCAACTATCTATCATCCTACGTCCACTTTTTTTACTTCTTTTTTAAGAATTTTGAAAGTTTTCTTTACATTACAAAATGGTAAGTTTTATTTTTTTGGTATTTTAAAAATATTTAAAGAAAATTAGAAGACTCCTTACTAAGAAGAAGACAGCCATTTTGTAACGGTTAAATGCCGGCCGGCTTCCGGTTTTATACTGAAATAATATATTTTTAATATTTTTTTATTTTAATTATTTTTTTGCATGATATATTTTAAATATTGATTAAATTTTGATATTTTATTTAAAATATTCTTTTAATTTAATTTAATTTTTTTTTCTTAATAATTGTACAATTTATGGTAATTCATTTTTAATATCTGAACAATTTGAGTTCGTTAAACTTTGAATTATAATATTTTTTCATTTAAAAAATTAAATATTTTTAAATATGAAAATTATTAAATATAGAATATTTAATATTTAATATTTTCTTTATTTAATTAAAAATTTATTATGATTAATATATTTTATATTTTTATTTTAGCGTGAATGTATCTCAGTTCATGTTGGACAAGCCGGTGTCCAAATTGGTAATGCGTGTTGGGAATTATATTGTCTAGAACATGGCATCCAACCTGATGGACAAATGCCATCTGATAAAACTATTGGCGGGGGAGATGATAGTTTCAATACGTTTTTTAGTGAAACTGGTGCAGGAAAACACGTACCTAGAGCAGTTTTCATTGATTTGGAACCCACAGTAGTTGGTTAATATTTTTTAATTTTATTGAATTTATATTTTAAAATTTATATAAATCTATCATTAAATCAATTTTAATTTTTTAGATGAAGTACGTACTGGTACTTATCGTCAACTGTTTCATCCAGAACAATTGATTACTGGTAAAGAAGATGCAGCTAACAACTATGCCCGTGGTCATTATACAATTGGGAAAGAAATTGTAGATCTTGTATTAGATAGAATACGTAAATTGGCTGACCAGTGTACTGGTCTTCAAGGTTTCCTCATCTTCCATTCTTTTGGAGGTGGTACTGGTTCTGGTTTCACTTCTCTTTTGATGGAACGTCTTTCTGTAGACTATGGCAAGAAATCAAAGTTGGAATTTGCTATTTATCCTGCTCCACAAGTTTCTACTGCAGTTGTTGAACCATATAATTCAATTCTCACCACACATACCACTCTTGAACATTCCGATTGCGCATTTATGGTTGACAATGAAGCCATCTATGATATTTGTCGCCGTAATTTAGACATCGAAAGACCTACTTATACTAATTTAAATCGACTAATTGGCCAAATTGTATCCTCCATTACAGCTTCTTTGCGATTTGACGGTGCATTGAATGTTGATTTGACTGAATTCCAGACAAACTTAGTACCTTATCCCAGAATTCATTTCCCTTTGGTAACTTATGCACCTGTTATTTCTGCAGAGAAGGCATATCATGAACAACTCTCTGTATCAGAGATTACGAATGCGTGTTTTGAACCAGCAAACCAAATGGTGAAATGTGATCCTCGTCATGGAAAATACATGGCCTGCTGCATGTTGTATAGAGGTGATGTTGTACCCAAAGATGTAAATGCAGCAATTGCTACTATAAAAACAAAACGTACCATTCAATTTGTTGATTGGTGCCCAACTGGATTTAAAGTTGGTATTAATTACCAGCCTCCAACCGTGGTACCTGGTGGTGATCTTGCTAAGGTACAACGTGCTGTTTGCATGTTGTCAAACACAACCGCTATTGCGGAAGCTTGGGCTCGTCTTGATCATAAGTTCGATTTGATGTATGCCAAACGTGCATTTGTCCATTGGTATGTTGGTGAAGGTATGGAAGAAGGTGAATTTTCTGAAGCACGTGAAGATCTTGCAGCTCTTGAAAAAGATTATGAAGAAGTCGGTATGGATTCTGCTGAAGGTGAAGGAGAAGGTGCCGAAGAATACTAAATAATTCGAGTATTATGACTGTTTTGATATATATTTTTTTTTTTTTTTGGTAATAAAGAGACAGATTGTCATGAGCAACAATAAGTCCTTATTTTCAAAAAACCTGAACCTTTTATATTGAATAATTTTCTTTTTATTAATATGTTTATATTATTTATAATGAATATAATTTTACTCACAAGAGTATAAAATATTATAGTATACATATTTATATTTTATACAAAATTTTTATAAGATTATGAGGAATTTCCATTTTACTTAATATTTATATAATTATTGTATGTAATACAATAAAAATATACTATATTATATACTATATATCAGAAGTGGGCATTAATTAATTTTTTTGTAATTGATTATTTAATGTAATCATAATAATTGTAATTATTAATCAGTCAATCATAATTGAAATAAATTAACAATCATGATTACCTTTTGTAATTATTAATCAGTAATTTTTAAATCATTTAATGATTATCGATATCATTAGCGATACTTCAAAGATTTTAATTATGATATTTCAACAAATTTATGTACTTCCAAGACAATTAAAAATATCACATTTCATGTGTACATAAATTGATATCAAAGTACAACAATGAAATTTAAAGATTTTAAACAAATATTCTTCAATAAAAAAATTTTTATTTTATATAATATACTACTGCTATCTTCAAGTCTTGTTGAGAGATTATTTTCATACTAAAAACATTAATTATCAGATAAAATGTTTGAAATGCGAATTATATTAAAAGCAAATTATACCAAAAATAGATAATTTATTCTAAGCATTTTCTATGTAAAAAATATATATATTTTTAAAAAAATATTCACAGTGTTATTATTACAGCAAAAGTACAAATTAAATCATAACTAAAAATGTAATCATTTCATAATTAATTAATAAAGCAATCACGAACATCGATTATAACAACTTCGTATTCCTTTCTTATTCATTAATCAATAATTACTGATTATTTAATAATCAGTAATCACGATTAATAATTGGATTTCATATTAATTGTAATTTTCAATTATTAATCGGATTACGTCTTACTTTACTACTAACTCTGCTATATACATTTATTATATGTTTCTTTGTACATGAATACTTTTATAAATAAGAATTAAATAAACGTAGTTTTAATTAACATATTTTATGTGTTGTTTGAATCTTCGAAATTCATTATATATTCACCAAAAAAAAAAAGTAACAGGTAACGGTTACTATTTTTTGAACGTGATAATATTTTATTTTATTTTTATGCTACAATGTCTTCGAAGAAGTCTTCATCTTCTAATTCATAAATTGGATAAGGTGGAAAATTATGAATATCTGCATTATCATCTTGAATTAGCATTCCATAATATAACATATTATAGCACTTAGAATTCATATCTTGAAAATGTTTATATGGCTTTTTACGATCAAGAATAGTACTACATAACCAACAGAAGAATGTATTGCATCGCCAACACACCATTTTATTACAGCCATCTGATTTCTGCAAAATAATTGTATTAAAGAATATACATTATAATAATATATGCTAGTGTATTATACATAAATATACTTATATGTATATCTATATATAATAATCTATATATAATATATAAAAATATATATATATACACAAATACATATATACACAAATTTAAATACCTCAATGGCAGCTTGGCATTTAGGACATTTCTGACTATTACTTTTAATCCAATTTTCAGACATGGCATTTTCTACCAAAGTTTGAAGTTGTTTTTTTCCATAACGTTGTTCCATTTGTAATTTCTTATCATCGGAAGCTTCTTGATATTCAGCTATCACTTTATGTATTTCAGCTGTAACAAGGAAAAATTATGACATTAATTTATAGATTTTAAATAAATGTTAAATAAAATATCGCAAATAATATTTTAATAATATTAAAAATTAATTTAAATTAATAAGATATATACCAGAATAAACTTTGCATGGTTCTATACCATGATATACCATTTTGCAATAAACACAAAATGCATATTGACAAATTGGACAATTTGCCATTTGTTCATTTGGTTCGCGACTAACTGGATATTGACAGCTACGTCTTGGACAATATACTATATCACCCATAGTATCTAATGTGGCATTTAGTAATATAGAATCATATTTTGCAAATAATTCTGAACTTACTAAGTCTTTTATCTATAAATATATCAATAAGATTTTGATTATATTAAATAATAAATTTATTTTTTTAAAAAAATTATTATTATTTTTAAAAGAAAACAAATAGAAATATTTACCAGAGCAGGAGTTGCTTCAGAGGTACATTTTTCTTCTGGACAATAAATATTTTGCACATTTCCATCCTTAATTCTTACTTCTAAATAACCAGTTATGCAATCTTTGCAAAATATATGACCACAAGGTAAAAATTGTGTACAATGTTCTCCTATTTTGTCCACAAAACAAATCTTACAAGTATAGAAATTTTTTTTGAATTCGATTTGATTACGCTTCTCATTATAATCAATTAATGCTTGTATAGGGTTTCTTCCAATAGGAAAATCTAAAATAGCTCTTTTATCATAATATTTTCTTATCATTTTTTTATTTAAATGCTTGGTAGTAACTTCTTTCATTGTTCTATTTTTTGCATCTTCAATATTACATTCTTTATCTACATTATCTATTTTATTTTTATGAATATTATGTGCTATTTCTAAAGCTTCTTTATAATGTGTGTAAGCACAACTCATATTAAGATTGTCTTGTATATTTAAGAATTCTAAAGTTTCTTGTAAAAAAGCTACCCATGTAAATAATATTTCTTGTCCTTTGTTTTCCTCCCACAATTTATCCAATTTTTTACATAATATAGTTAATAATGAAAGATGTAACCAAGATGAATATAAAGTAAACTTAGGTGGTAACTCAGAAGGATAATTTTTTGGTAAAAAAACATGAAGTCTTAATGGTGGCAAATAAGAGATTTTAATCTTTTGCTCAGATTCATCTTGTGTAGAATTCTTATATATAATATGATAATCTGCTGGAAGATTTATAAATATCATAAAAGTACATTGATAATGATCATCTTCCTTGTGATATAAAAATTCTTCTGAATTATAAATACTTTCCAATGCAATGATCTCATCTTTTTGTTTTTCGCTATCCATCTATAAATTAGATAATTAATTGTATAAAAAATAATAATAAGCTTGTACTGAAAAATAAAAAATTTATATACAATATACATATTAATTTCATTATTAATCAATAATATAGATTTTCCTATATATAATTTTTAATGTTATTTTCATTTCACTCTTCATTGTGAAAAAAAATATATTTTATATTTGACAGTTTTAGGTTAAACAATATTAAAACATAATTAAAATTATCATTATAAATTTTATGTATATTAAATTTTAATTAAAAATTAGAGAACATAATTAATTTATGTATTAAAATTGAAAATAAAACAATAAATTAAATAATTATATTTAAATAATAACAATGTTTAAAATTGTTACACTGTATTACCTCAATCGTATTTTAAGAAAAATATTTGTTTTAATAATGAATTTATATATTCATTTAAAAGAAATTTTTATCAAAGTATGAATTTTATTTGATAAGACTAAAATGTCATTTTTAAACCAAATTTTTACCATTATTAAAATTGTATATAATTCATAAAAAATTTTGAACATCTAAAAATCAAAAGAACTATCATTAATATAAAATACTATAAAAATAATAAATATTATAAAATGAAATAATATATAAAATAAATAAAAATATTTTGTTGGTTTTATTGTTATTAAAATTTTACAAATTGGAGTGAAATTTTGTAACAATTTTTTCTCCTTCTTTGGTGTACCACCATGTGACCTATGTAGTACCCTCTAAATAATATAACGTGTTTAATGTATATTTGAAAATAAAATATATATTCATTAAATTATCATCTTTTTATATATCATTTTAGAAATACTAAATAAATACTATCTATATTAAAGAACGGCATATATAATTGATTATATTTGTAATTGGCCACGTCAATCATCCGTTTGTTATATGTAATCCGACTTGTTTAATATTTTTATAAGATTTTAAAAATGTTCAATGTAAAATACAATGAAGATACTTGGAAATTTATTTTTCCAATTTTGATTAATTTTTTTATGTCAATTATCATGTATTTTTTAACTATACGTTTAATCCCAAAAATAAAAAATATGTTTATTAAAGCTAACCTATACGGTATTGATATGAATAAAAAGAGTGGTGAAAAAGTGTAAGTGAATTTATCAAAAATAGCAATTTTTATTATACATCATCTATTCTTCTAGTGGATTAATGTAAGTACAGGTAATTTATATGTATAAATTCATTTACAGGCCTGAAGCCTTAGGTGTTGTTACTGGATGTCTTTTTCTTATAACACTCTTTTTGTTTATTCCTATACCATTTACAAAATATATTCTTAATGATATAAATTTTCCTCATAATGAGGTAACAAATAATTTTTATAAATAGTTTTTTGATAAATTTTTTGAAAATAAATAGGATATAATGTAACAAATTTCAATTTCACAGTTTATGGAGTTTTTGGCAGGTTTACTTTCAATTTGTTGTATGTTACTATTGGGTTTTGCTGATGATGTTTTGGATCTTCGGTGGCGCCATAAATTATTATTACCAACTATTGCTTCATTACCACTTTTGATGGTGTATTATATTAATTTTAATTCTACATTAATTATTGTGCCAAAACCCTTAAGACCATGGTTTGGTTTCTCAGTAGATCTCTGGATATTTTACTATTTATATATGGGAATGTTAGCAGTATTTTGTACAAATGCCATAAATATATTAGCTGGTATAAATGGTTTAGAAGTTGGACAAAGCTTAATAATTTCAATTAGTATTCTTCTATTTAATCTAATAGAATTATCAGGAGATCTCTGGAAAGCACATCAATTTTCATTATATTTCATGCTTCCATATATAGCAACATCTTTGGGATTATTAAAATTTAATTGGTAAGTTATATATAAATTAAGAAAATAAATATATATAAATAATAAAATCTTTAATTTAATCTAATAATAATATGAAGGAATATAATTAAATAAGAAAAAAATAATTGTTTTCTTTATAAGTTATATGTATATAAATCATTTAACATTTATAATTCATTCAACATATTATTTTAGTATATAAATTCAGTACAATATTATAGTTTACATTGAGTATTGAGTATGAGTTAATATCACAGTCAGGTGTGACTAATATGTCAATAATAGTCTAACTTAGCATAAAAATTTTCTACTAGCCAGTCATACTTCCATGTATTATTAAGTATTGTTTCAGGCGCAAAATAGAGGTCCTGAGATTTAGAGACTCTTAGGAGATTAGTTTTCCCATCTAACCATAATCCACTTCCTATTAGGTCCTCAATGAATGGTACATCGATAGTTTTTTCTATTTGAATTTCTTTAGATTTAACTTTATTATGTAAACTGGTTATAATATTCGCGGGTGCCTGACATAAATAACAGTACCACCCTCCATAATGATTTAAATCTCCTATCACTAGACCTAGACTATCTCTTTCACTTAAATCTCCTTCCAATTGTTCCAACATGATAGAATTTGATTGATAAGCTTCACGCATTAATCCAATTGTACATGCACCAACTGTTATCATTGTTTTAAGTGGATGTTGCCAAAAGAATCCATAAACAGACCATCTTAATCTAAAACCAATAGGTTGGGGCCATCCATTATATACCTTGAGGAACATTAATGCCCTGGAATTTAATATTTGTTCTGGTTCAGTTGTTATATAAATATCATCGTCTTTTAAATTTCGTATTACAGTCTTAAGTTTTTCCCAAATATATTTAGATAATATTCTTGATGGTTTGTGCAACTTCGTTGATATATTAATATATAAAATTTTTTTCTGTTTCTGTTGTAATAAACCTTTAAGTAGTTTATGATGGAAATTATCCTCTGCATTACTAAAATCACAGATTACAAACAGATCTACTACATTATATAGTTCTTCTACTATCACTTCTGCAATTGCTGAGTTATGTTCATGTAGAAAAAATGTATGAATGATACGTCTAGCTATTTTACGATGTTTTAATTTAACATTTTGCTTTGATGCCATAATTGCTCTCCAAACAACTTCTGGCTGACCACAATCTGAGCCATGCCACCCATGTATACAAATACATTTTTGAAGATCTTCACTACCTCTCATTTTTGATTCATCGACTCCATATTTCCAACAAATAGTATGATTGTATACTTCGAACAAAGTAAAAGTCTTGATTTCATTTAATATTATTTCTTCATTGATTGTCTGGTAGATGGGAAACTTTTTATAATTAATTTGTTGAATTTTTGGTTCCTGGAATTTAATATAAATATTCAAAATTGTAAATAAAATTAAAATATTAAAATTAGATTAAAAGTAAATAAAATAATTTAAATCTTACTTGTGATTCTTCAAATTTCACAAATGTAACAGAAGTGTGAGTTGTAGATACAGTTAATTCAGAAGGTGGAGTTGTAGCAACATAAATCATAACAATCAGAACTTGTAGAACTAATAATGTATATAATAAAGCCAGTTTCCCATCTAGACGGGGCTGCATGACACTATTTTTTGTTTCAATTTATTAATCTTTCATTTTATGCCTTGTAAGAATTTTACTTTAATCATAACATTTTTGTTGCTAAAAGAGCCCATCCATAAATATGTATGTATATGTATGTCTATGAAATGAAGTTCGAATTTGCTGATGATACATTATATAGTAATTAAAATTCACATTTTTTTTTCATTTTGTAGTAAGTAAATAGTTACGCTTAATGTAAATGATAATTAATAGTTAAAAATCATTTTTAAAATATAAAAGTAATAAAAAAAACATATATGTCAGAAAAATTTCTATTACATGAAGATTTGTGTATAAAGTATAGTTTTCACCTTGTGTTAAAATTTTGAATATTAATTGGTAAATAATTTCCAATGATGTTTTGAATACAAGGTGTACATAATTTGTATACAAACTCACAATATGGTCTGACGCTAATAATGATATGAATACCTTCGCGTCGTGATGTTTAAATCGTGATGTCACTGCTCCCCGACGTGCCATTTAATTTTAAATGGCCTCAATCGCTTATTAACAATTTTTTTAAAACATGAAATTTTGAATATTTTCTAATCAACTTTTGATATTTTATTAATTGTAGAATTATTCGCAACATAATGCCACATTTTCATTTCTTGGCAAATTTAATTTATTATTTAAAAATATTCCATCGTTCCATTAAAATACTTGGACCGCCTGCCGAGAGTGCAACGAATTGAAAAACCACGCCCGATTCGTCCAAATGTTTCCTTCTACGCAATCTCTTTTACTGTATTTCACTGGCAAGCGCATTTGTAATTTGTCTTAAGGCGCACGCGTCTTATACTACCAATTAATTATGAAAAATTTTTTAATTACGAATAATAATAATAAATGGAAGTTGCATAAATTAATATTAAACTAAACATATATTAACCATGAATTTTTATATGATTTATGGTTATTATATATTTTATTTAAAATAGTATTCATTTTTTTTTAATTGTAGAATAAAATTTATAAATTATTTGATCTTCATTATCTATATTTTAATCTAAATTAAAATATTTAATATTACAAATATTTCATTTTTACTAATTTAAAAAAGCTTGTATCTAACCTATCTATTTTATATTCTAATTTATATTCTATTTTTAATTTTATAAAATATTTTTAATTTATATTCTAATTTATATTCGATTATTATATAAAATTATATAAAATTCTTTATATTTAATCTATTATCTTTTGTAATAATTAAAAAAAAATCGTTTTAATTAATTAAAAAGATTAACACGTCTTTATTTTATATTTTCATTTTCTATATAATTAATTAAGAATATTTTTTTAATTTTATTTATTATTTATTTTATTATTGTTTTATAATTGTTAAAATATTTTTGCTTTAATAATAAATAATATATATAATATATAAAAAATATTTGTACATAATGAAATTAATTTTTCGAAAATTTTATTCTTTTGTTCAAGGTACCCAGCACAAGTATTTGTAGGTGATACTTTTTGTTATTTATCTGGAATGACATTTGCTGTTGTTGGTATTATTGGACATTTCAGTAAAACAACTTTACTTTTTTTCATTCCACAAATAATTAATTTTCTTTATAGTGTACCACAATTATTTCATTTTATACCATGCCCTAGGCATAGATTGCCGAAGTAAGTTTTATAATCAAATATATACTTCTATAATAATTTTTAAAAATTATTACATAACAAAATTTATTTATAGGTATAATAAAAAAACTGATAAATTAGAAATTAGTACTGCAGTATTTAATAAAAAAGATATAAGCATTATAGGTATGAGAATTGTATATTTTTTCCGATTATTTATGATTTTCAATTTGATTTGAAATTAAATAAATTTTTTTATAGGTAAATTTATAGCATGGATATTTAGGAAATTAAATATAATAAAATGGCAAGAAGATGATAAAGGTATTGTTACTTGTAATAATCTTACATTAATTAATTATGTACTTATAAAAACTGGTCCGATGAAAGAACCTACACTTACATTGATTTTATTGCTAATTCAGGTAAGAAATTAAAAGTTTTATAAGTTTGAAATTATGTACATAGAAATGTGCAAATTATTAAGAGAAATAGAAAATTAAAAAAATATGTAAAAGAAATTTTTTTGTAAATTACAATCGTGAATTTCGTTTTTTTTAATGTTCAATTAAAATTTTTTTTTATAAAAAATATATAATTTTTTTGAAGATAATGTAGATATTTATATAATATATATATTTATTTATATAATATAATATATATTTTTTGTTTTGCTACAAATTTAAATTATAAAATTTATATAATAAAAAACAAAATTGATAATCACAAATCTTTCTTTTATTAAAACAAAATCGAAATTATTCGTAAAAATTTAAAAATATATTAATATGATACAAATATTAAATTTGTAATAATAAAAATAGAAATAGAAAAGTAAAAACAGAAAAAAATTTGCAAATACATATTTTAAATATTCATGAAAATATACAAATTAATTATAATTAGGAGATAAAAGTATTGCAAAGAAATGATTTTTATATTTACTATGCAATTAGTATTAATTTACTTTAATTACTAATTACTAATTTACAATATTATTCATATTAAATATCAAATTTTTTCATATTTATATATAAAAAACATAAAAATATGAAATCTAATAATTTGCATTCTTTATATTTTTATTATTTATGTATTAATACATGTACTAAAATTTATTGATATTTCAGATTATTAGCAGTTCATTGGCTTTTCTCATAAGATATCCTCTTGCTTCTATCTTCTATGAAGTTTAAAAACATACATATTTAAAAAGTACAAAATTACTTTGTTGTTTTATAATGAAGTAATATATGTATATTATGTAAAAAAAGTTTTTTACATAAAATCTTTTAAAATGTAGTTTTATACTTTGTAATCATTCTGTACATTTATGAACAGTATATTATGTAAATATTATTTTTTATTAATATCAATAAATAAAATATATTTTTTTCTAGTTTATAAGTTTTAATGGTATTTAATCACAAATATCACAATTCATCAGGAACTAGGTTACAACAAAATGAAATTTATAACTTAGGAAATAATATAACACAATAATATTAATATTTTTATATATAAATTATACATAACTTGATTAAAAATTATAAGCTTTATATACAAAATAATACAAAATACAGTTTTAAATTCATGATTACAATAAATGGTAAACTTTTACAAATATTATTATTAAATTATGCGAATTTTTATTCATCTTTTTTTATCGCATAACATATATATATATATATATATATATATATATATATATATATATATAAAATATATTTTTCTAAATATAGCAGATTTTTAGGATACTTCAGCAATTTAAATGTAATAATATTATTATATTAAATAGCATTGTATTAAATTCGTGAAATAAGTGATAATGATCACATAAAATTTTAAAATGAATAGTTATGAATAGAACCTTAGATCTAGTAAAAATAAACTAAATATTTTGTAAATGCAATTTTAAAAAATTGTTATTATAGAAATTATTAGAAAAAAATTTCACACTATACTAACTTTTATTTCATACTTGAAATTTTTTTCATAAAAGGAGCAAATTTCATGAATCAAATAAATTATGTAAGTTCAATATAACTTCAACTACATTAAACTATATAATATAAATAGTTGTAAAAGCAATGAATGTCTCGATTATTGCAGAACTTCTATTAAAACCTTGTATAAAATTATATTCATATAGAAGATATCAAATTTCACTTCTTATTTCTGGTAACCACGTGCATTTTTATTTGAAATTTCAATGTTTAATAGCTTCATAAAAACTTATGAAATATTTTGGAAATTTAACATTACATCTGATCCTAATCTCTCTTTTATCTTGAGCCGTGTTTTTGCAGCATCTCTCAAACTGAAAATATGTGTAAGTTCCATTGTTGTGCGACCTAATGCTAAGGCCTTGTCAAATAGATTCATCGCTTCCTCTACGTTTCCTCTGTTAAAAAAATAAAAAATTATAGTTCAGAAAAATATATATAAAAAATATTATTGCTTATTATCTACTTAAATTTACTTATTAAAAGAACATATATATATGCTTTAAAATATCAATTTACCTTTGAACTTCAATCGTTCCTAAAGTTTCATATCCATATTCACACTTATCATCCATTTCTAATGCTTTATTAATATATTCAATAGCTTTATCTACATCACCATTCCATTGTAGATGTAATAAACCTCTATGTACATAAACTGTAGCATTACATGGATCTTTTTCAATTGCTTTAGCAAAATAAATATCAGCTTTTCGATATTCTTGTAATTCCGTTAACATCTATACATAATATAATATAATATAATAAATTTATGTTTATTACTGATTTTGAATTATTGATTTCGTACCTGTGCATATAGAGTATAACATTCTGGACAGTCTGGGAATTTTTCAAAAGCATTTTCAAAATTTCTCATGGCTTCTTCTACTAATTCTTTACTTCTTTCCATCATTCCATAACGATAATCTGCATAACATTTTTGTACATATGCTACTCCAAAGTTAGGATTCAGTTCAACAGCCTTCTTAAAATCTTCTCTGGCTTCATCTATCTTTTCCATGAGTAAATTTACCTATAATCATGTAATACATTTTTATAATATAATATTATTAACATATATATAATTTTATTTTGTTTCATTTTACTTTGTTACATTTAAGAAATTTTTAAAATTTTTTATATCATAAAAAATTATCATTACATGTCCTCTATGATGATAAATATCGCCACACTCAGGATCAAGCTCAATAGCTGTTTCAAAATCACAGAAACTCTTATCTGGATTTTCTAATTGCATAAATAAGGCAGCTCTTTTTATCAAGGCATGCACTTTTATATCTTTTAAAACAGTAGAATTGTTTATAATAGTTCCAAAGTCTTCTAGTGCAGCATCATGTTGTCCTAATAGAAGGTAAAACGTAGCACGTAACAATACTACTTTCATTTTGTGTGGCAGTATATCTGGTTCAGAACTATTGATTACTTCAGTACAAAGTGGTATTACATCATCATATTCTTGTTCTTTTACACATTTTAAAGCTTTTGCAAAACCCCTAAAAAAATTAAAAAAAAATATGAGCAAATAAAATTTTAATTATATAAATTAATAATAATTTTAAAAAATATATAAAATAAAAATGATATGAAAAGAGAATTTCAAAATATTTACATAGGTAAATTATTATAATTAATATCTTGAAGATTTGAAAGAACAGGATCTTTATGGAAAGTAATGATGTATGTTTTAATAAAATATTTACTAGGCATAACTAATTTTTTATTTGCCAAATATTCCATTGCATGCTGTCTACCTGAAAAAAGTGTAAAATTCATATTTATATTTTATTAAATATTATATATCTTATATTATATATGTATAATTTACCTAATTGTTTTAGAACTCTATCTGCCATTACAATTGCAGTTTGATTAGAAAAATTCTCCAAAATACAAGCAGTAGTCACATCCTCTAAAGCTGATTCTAATTCATTACAATATTCCATTGCTCTTGCTCGGCGTAATAATGCTTTGGCATATTTTGGATTTAATTCTAAAGCTTTTGTACAGTCTGCTTTTACACTACTATATTTTTTCTATAATATATTTTAATGTCATTCAAACTAATGGTTATATTTATTATAAAATATTTAATTATAATATAAAAATCTTCTTACCAGTTGTTCATAAGCAGCTGCTCTATTTTGATAAAATGTAGCAAGAGCTTCTGTATTCTCTTTTGGACATATTTCAATAGCATTATTATATTGATTTATTGCTTCATCATATTTTCCTATTTTAAATTGTTTATTTCCTTCAGTTTTTAATCTCTGAGCTTTTTCCAGTAGAGTCTACAATTATATATTTTCAATTATTATATAAATGAAATATAAAATGCAAATAGTATATTTCTTTTACTTTTATTCTATTTATTGTTGTTTAAATTTATTTATAAAAATTTAATAATGAAAAATTAATATATTAAAAATTAATTTTTTCTTTTGAAAATGCTTAAAGAAATATATATTATAAATTGCTAATGATAAAACATAAATCGTCAAAATTTTTCTAACCTCTGTTTCAGTTGTACTTTTTGGAGGACAATCAATATCGATTGATATTTGTTTATCGGTGGCTGGTGCGCCATTTTTTTTTGAGTTCTTTGATTTACCGCGACTAGGCTTTGAAGAAGGCTTAGAGCTGTTTTTATAATACATATAACCAAGACCTAGTGCGACCGGCGCTGCAACAGCTAAAGCAAGTTGCCATTTTGGTAGCGGACCGGTCACGCTCGCGCCACTTGCACCAGTCATTCTTTACGAATTTTTTACTAACTTGAAATGACAAGGATTTCTGTTGATTTCACTTTTCTTTTCTAATCTCACCGATACAAAAATTGACAGTGAGAACTAATATAGAATCTAGCAACCATGCGGAAAGATCACTAAGATCACTTGCAGACGAATCCTCGGAGAAACGACTCGCTTAGTACACATTTCTACCACTGTCTGAATTTAGCGCTTGGTCTTATCAATTATATTATATTTATGACATAAAGGATGATATACAACGCTAAATTTAAAAAAATTTTATTATTGATTATATTTAAAAAATTTTACTTTCTTATCATAAATATAATTTTTAATATAAATGTAAACATTATATAAATTTAAAAAAGTAATACAAATATAGGATTGTTTTTTGTAATATTTTATATAAATATTTGGTAACAGGTCTGTAATAGATTAGATTAAGTCGATGATGTAAGTTTTTAAAGTACAAAAGTCATTGAATTCCAAATATATTGTAAAATGTAAATTTCATAACATTTTTTATATCTTACCATAAAAAACTTATTATATAAATATGTATAATTTCTTTATTTTTAAAAATTCTTTTTATTAAAAATTTAAAAAACATTTCATATCAATTATTAATAAAAAAATTTTATAAAACATCTGTTTTTGAATATAAAGTTCAGTAAATATATATAAAATAATATTATTTAATATTAGCGAATTTTCTTACGTTAGCGTAAGATTTTATTTAAAAGATGGCAACGGTTTGTCAACAAGAACGAAGTTTTGTCTGTGCTATCTATAGATTGTTGAATTTTGAGAAGAACGAAAAGCATGAGAAATGTAATAAAAGTTATGAAATTGAACGAAGAATGTTAAGTGATCAAAAACATTTATTGCACTTTAAAAAATTGTAATTCATATCGAATTTACGATTTCATAAATTACAATATAAGTGTGACGTTTATCAAAATGGCACTAGAAGAAGATGAAAATACCTGGTAAATTTCATAACATTTTTTTAGCTAGAAAAAATTTTTATTTTAATAAACATGAATTTTAATCATTTGTTTCATGAAAAAATATTTGGACATATTTTTTTGCAATTTAATTCGATTAACTTTTTCCGATATTATTTTGTATACTATTTTGTCTTATGTTTTGTAAATACATAAGAATTATAGAGTACCAAAAATAAGTAAATCTATATTATAATTTTCTAAATTTTCTATTATTAGTTTACATAATAAATTTTGTTTTAATTTTTTAGGTTAAAAAAAAATATTTATTAATATTTCTATTTTTTTTTAATTCGTATATTTATCATATATTTATATCTTCATATATTTATATCTTAAAACTTTACAAATTATTTTCTTTTGCATTAATAAAAGAATAAAATAAAAATATTTGAATATAAAATTGAAATAATTTTTTGTAAAAATATTAATTTTAATTATTTATTATATAAATCTTTAAAAAAAATTTTATTTTAAGAAATTATTTTCTAATATATTATTTTTCTTATTATAATAAATGAATTAATAAAAAATAATTATTTAGGATATTGGAACTAGAAGCAGCTTTACTTGATACTGAAGCACCATCTGCATCTGATATATACGCAATTTGTAAAGGACGGTCTGTTCCTATAAATTTAAGACCTGATGTATGGCAAGCTTGTTTAGATGTTATTGATCGGGGTAATCAATTAAATCAGTTTAATGAAGTTTTTGATTTACCAGAACAAAATATTATACGTGATGATTGTCAGCAATTGGTTGGTAAGTTATTTAAATAATATATTATAATTAACTTATATATATATATATATATAAATATATAAATATTTTACTATTATAATAAATATTCAATTTACTTTAAATTAAAATTTATTTTATATTATATGTTATAATTTTAAATAAATATGTTGGAAAAATAAGTAAGATAATATAAGAATAAATTAATCAATTAGTATATTTCAAATTATAGTTTTAAAAATATGCATTTTCATTGCAGCAAAATTAGGAAATGATGATGAAGATAAAGTTTCTGTTGTTTCTGATTTAGAATCTATTTTAACATTTTATTGTAAGAGTAAAGGAAAACAATATAAAAGAGGAAATGGTTGGATAGAATTATTGGGTCCTTTAGTAGCGCTAAAACTTCCACGAAGTGCAACATATAATTTATTTGAAGCAATAATAGATTTTTATATTCCTAGGTATAGTATTGTATGATTAATAAATTTTAAAAAATATAATATTGTAAACTTTTATCCTTTTTAATCTGATGAATGAATAATTGATTTGAAAATATTAACTTTATTTATTAAATTATCAAATTATTTATTGAAAATTAATGTAATTGTTTAATGAAAAAAATGTAAATATAGGAAAAAGATTTTTAAACAATATGATAAAAAGTAATTAAAAATGAAAATTAATTATCATGGAATATATCAATAATTTTCTTAATAATCAATTATTTGTATTCCAACAAAAAATATTAAAATAAATTATTAAAATAAGAGTAGTAGTTAATAAAGTATAAATAAAACTAGTAATTAGCAATTTGTTATATTTAAATATTTGTTATATTAGTATATTTTTAAAGACATATATTTTTAAAGACATCTTATATTTTTCCAGAGGTGAAACATATAGTTCAGTGTTAAGATTATTATTACTTTATCATGAACCAGAATTATGTTCTTTCTTGGATACAAAAAGGGTATCTCCTGATCAGTATACAAAAGGATGGGTAACAACTTTATTTGCTGGAGTATGTTCATTGCCAGCTGTTTGTACAATGTGGGATTTATATTTTATGCAAGCTGATCCATTTTTCATGTTATTTCTTTCACTTATTATGGTAATTAATGCTAGGTAAGAATTACAAAATTTATCTTTTTTCAGTTATGCTAATATTATATATAGCAATGGTAAAGTAAAACAATAAAATTATTTTGAAATTTACTATGTATATATATATATATATATATATATATATATATTATAGGGAGCAAATCTTAAGTATGACAGATAATGATAAGCAGAGTATAATAGATGCCATTGCTGCTATGCCCTGTGCATTAGAAGCAGAAGATGTAACAGACTTTTGTTCATTGGCACAGTATTATGCAATGAAAACACCATCATCATTTAAACAAGATTTATATCCTATTATGTTTGGTGATAATTTCGATGAAAAATGTATATCACACGCACTTTGTTTACCTGTATCAGCTCAAGAATTAGTTGAGAATTCAATTGAGAATCCGTCCACACCTAATACCTCTGTTGAATCTGTTAGATTTTTTTTAGTAGACTGTAGACCTGCTGAACAATATAATGCAGGACATCTGCCAACTGCATTTCATTTAGATTGTAATTTGGTATGTTTATTTTTATACTTTTTAATTATTGATATAATTTTATGATTTATAAATGTTATTTTAGATGCTGCAAGAACCTGCTGCTTTTGCTACAGCTGTACAAGGATTATTGCAGGCACAACGACAAGCATTAGCTGTTGGATCACAAGCTGGTGGTGAACATCTTTGTTTTTTGGGAAGTGGTAGACAAGAAGAAGATCGTTATACGCATATGGTAGTTGCATCTTTTTTACAAAAACATACTCAATATGTTAGTATGGTTACATCAGGATATCAAGGTAATTATCTTATATCTTATTCCAATTTTAAAATTTGTTGTAAAATAAGTAACTTATGGAAGATAATTTCATTATAGCTATACACGAATATTTTGGTGACGAAGTAGTTTCTAGTCTTGTCGATCATAATTCACAATATTGTTTAGTGTGTAGTGCCAATATTTCGGAGACAAATTCAAATGAAACAAGTCCTGCCAAAGTTAAAAATAATAATTCCGACTTCTTTGGAAAAATCAAAAAAGTAAAAGGAAAATTATTTGATTACATTGTTAATCCATCTGCAAGCGTTCACAATAATGTGGAAAATAGAAATGGCAAAGAATTAGATTATGTCAAGCGTCAGAAAAAAACAGCTCCAGTATTTAGTATAGATGATGATCAAGAATTAGGTATGTTTGGTATTCAGATTTAAGTCAATATCTTAAACATTACCTTTTTTTTTGTTTTTTTTTATAATAGTTTTTTATTATGATAAATGTTATAGGTATTATAGATATTATATGTTTATAAATTATATTTTATAAGATTCTGAATTTAATTAAGATATTTTTGCATTATTTAATTTAATATTTTTTTGCACTATATAAACATTTATTTATTATTATATGTAATAATTTATATAGATATGACAATGACAAATAATGAAAGTGAAGAACCCATTGAAGTTGTATCTATTCAACAATGGATGAAAGATCCAAAATTATTACATTCCTTTAAATGTCAAGAAGTGAAAGTTAATGGAGATCTCTGTGATAGGTAAATATTTTAATCATATTTTAATAGTATTTTATTATTTATCATCATTTATTATTTATTAATATTATATTTTAAATTATGTTATTAATATTATATATATTAATATATTTTTTTTTTTTTTAGTATACTTTTGGTTACCGATACTTATCTTATAGTACTTCGAGAAATACAAGAAAGGAAAGGTGCAGCACATGTAATTGTGAAACGTCCATTAACGAGTATTGTCAAAATAACATCTAGAAAGAGACATTCAGATTTGATTACATTTAAATATGGTACAACGCAATATAATGATACAGTTATTTCAGATATGGACAAATTTCTTATTCCTAATGCGAGTGAAGCAACTAAATTAATTACGCAACAGATTTTAAAACAATTGAAAACATCAAATTGATGTTAAGTATGCGAAATTACATATAATTAAATTTATTCGTTTTAAATTAGTTTTATGGACTAAAGAGAGTTGACATTTTTTTTTATTTGTTGATTAATTACAATTTTCTTAACTAAATGGTACTACAAATATTGTATAATTAAATAATATAATTATAGAATACTTCTATTATGATTTAAAAAAAAAGATTTTAAGAATAACCTGAGTGTTTCATATATGAAATTAATACGATGTATCATCGATAAAATGGCCAATACGGTTCGTACTTGAATTCTAAGATTTTAGTGATTTTACTAAGTCATTACTTTTAATAATTATATTTGCTCATAGGCTTTCTTTCAGAAATATTTCATTTACATGAAACAGCATTTTTGGCATTTCTTTTTGTAATAATATCATATCAATATTAACATTCAATTTAATATTTACTTTATTATTTAATATATACTTTATTATGGCTTTATTATATTATGGCTAAACAGTGGCCTTATGAAACTGATTAGGAGAGGTAATGGACTCTGCAAATCATTGATATGATTACCTACAATGGAATGTAACTGAAGATTGAGTGCCATGAACCAAACTATTGTTTTTTATATAAATATGATTCGTGACATTGATATTTATGAATATAAATAATTGATTTCTTTTTCTTGACAGAAAAAAAAACTATGAATTATAAGGTAATCTATCATTTTATGCATATATTTCTATATAACATCTGTATGTTATAGTTGGTCCTAACATAATATGATTCGAAAAATGGTTATAATATTTACATTTTGTAGTATATAGTCAGCAGTAAATGTCTTTACAAAATATTTACAGAAGGTACAAAGTATATTGAAAAGTAAACAGTTATATCACTTTTACAGGCATACATTATTACACTGCCTGATTTTGAAAAATTTTTAAAATTTACGATTTTTGATCTTTCAAAAATATGTATTTATAATTCATAGAAAAATTTTTCATAGTGAGTAACTTGTCTTTTTCTGGAATTTATATTTAAAAGATTAAATAATGACTTTTTCAATTTTTTTCAATCTTTTATGCTGATAATCATGTTTAAAAATTTCATAATGAGTTTTATACATAATTCTGCTGCCTTTTTGCAATCCAAACTATTTATTATTACAATACTTATTATTTATAACTATTTATAAATTATAATATTTAATTTGATTCTTATTTTATCATTCTAAAATAAAAAAAATTATTTATAATATCGTTTTTATGTTTAAAAATTATAAAAAAATATAATTTAACGTATATTTAATAAAATTATGTCTAAACATTCAATCTGTAGATATCAGCATTGTTAATATTTGTAATAATAGTGATCTGTAACATATTTCATGGTACATATGTATAATAAATTCTATGTATGATAGAAACTTTTTCTATTTATATGCTTCCACAGCGAATAAAAAGCTAAAAATGAATAATAAAATAATAAAATAGTTATAAAAAAGATCATAGAATTTTAATAAATTATAGTATATTGTAAAGCACTTCTTAAATACAAATTTTTTGTTCCATGTGTAAATAAATTTTATGTAAAATCAAGAATAAGTTTAAACCTTATTATGTATTTTCAAAAGATTATAAAAATAAAATATGTAGTTATATTTATTCTTATATATTATAAAAAAATAATAACCTTATTATATTTTAAATGTTTTAATTCTATTTTATATTATTATTATTTATATATCGTTATTTTATAAAAAAAGAATCAATTTTTTTTTAATTTAAAGGAAAATAGATTTTTAATTTATTAACACATTAATTTTATTAATTTAATGAAAGATATGAAATCAATTAAGCAAATTATATTTCACTTTTATATTAATATAATTAATAATTATTAAATAAAATAAAAAAATAAAAATAATGAAATATTGAAATTTTATGGAAATTTTTAGTCAAATAAAAGACGTTATCTTTTAAGTAAACAAATTTTTTATATGATAATATTTAGCAGCATAGATTGTGATTCGTATTATCAGTTCATATTACGCCTTGTTAAAGAAGCAATTATACTATTATATATATATATATTATACGAATGCTTTTAATGTAATAATATCACATAAAACGGTTTGTAATGGGAACCATCAATTGGGGGGAATTATTCCCGGGAAGATGGAGTCCTATCATTTTTATTTCATACATGGCCCTTTTTGTGAATCAAGGTACACAAGTGTGGTTAAGTTTTTCTATTTTTATTTCTTTTCATTTAATTTTCTTGTTACTATGTATTAAATAAATATTACAAAATGATAAATAAAAATGATAATAATATAAAAAGAAATTAATATGAACTTATGTTTAATTATTAATAAACTATGTATCATTTTATCGATTTTAAATATATATTATTTATAATAATTTGATTTAATTACTAAATTTCTATAAAAATTTCTATTAATTTCAAATTTATTTGTAATTTTTTCAAATTATATAATATATTTTTAATATATAAATTAATTGTAAAATTAATATTGTAGGTATTATTGTAACTTGGTCTCAAAGAGATGGTCACTATGAATACAATATTGTTATGGTAGTATTGATGACAGAAGTATTAAAATTATTAACTTGTACAATATTATATTGTAAAGAGTAAGTTAAAGAATTAAATTTTATTCATTTAAGTTCCTAAATATTTAAAAATTTAATCATTTCATTTTTAGCAATAGTTTTATAAGTTTATATCAAGAAGTAACAGGAAATAAAAAAGGTAAAAATTTATATATATATATTTAGAGATTTAAAATTGAAATAATTAAATTTAATTATACGAAAATTATGAAGCAATAAACAGATAATTTATAAATTATACATATGTATATAATAATATATAATGATTTAATAATTCAAAATTATTATGTCATGTTATTTAAAATTATTTAAATAATAATAAATAAATAATTATATAAAAATAACTATATATTATATAAATTATTATATTATTTCATTATATTATCATATTATATTATTTAAACATTGTAAATAATTGATTCAAATATCTAATAATTTTTTAAAATTAGTAAAGATTTAATAAATTCAATGTATGAAGATTGAGTTATTTTAAATTATTCATTATTTCAATAATGAATTTTTAATATATTATTATTTTTATAATTAAATTTTTTTCTTACATAATAAAATTTGGTTTGCTTAGTTCTAAAAGTCAAAATTAAGAATTTTTGTTATAATATTATAGGAAATGTTTTAAATAAAATCATTTTTGCATTAATTAAAACAATTTCTATATTTTTTTTATGTTATTTATATATATGTTGTATATTTATATAAATGAAGAAATTATATAAATTAAAATAATTAATTTATAAAAATTCCTTTTCGTTGCAGTATAAAATTTATGATTGTGCGTATTTGAAAAAACATTAATTCATATGAATAATTTTATTTTGTTATAATATGAAATTTAATATAATTAAATTTTTTAATTAAAAAAAAATTTAATTAAAATTTTTAATTTAAATAATTTTTTTTTAAATCTATATTTGATATATTTGTAAAAACATTATATTTAATATATAATATTAATATATATATAATATTAATAAAATTTAATAAATACTATATTTTTACTAAAATATTATATACAAAAATTATATTATAGAAATATTTTTATAAAAAACAATTTAAACAATTTTATTAAAATCATAAATTTAATACCAATAATAATTCTTTTATTTTAGTGTTATTGCTATATATGATACCATCATTTTTGTATTGTTTATACAATAATTTGGCATTTATCAACTTGTCTGTATTTGATCCAACAACATATTATGTTCTGTTGCAATTTCGTGTTGTTATGACTGGAATTATTTTTCAGGTAAATATTAAAGTTTTTTTATATAGATTAATAAACTAAACTACAAAAAACATTCTTAAAAATATTATTTCTTTTAGGTTGTTTTTAACAAAAAATTATCATTAAAACAGTGGTTATCATTAGTATTATTAACTATTGGATGTATGGTGAAACATATGGACTTGAAATTTAATGTTAATATATTTAATACCAAATTTAATTTAAATAGTAATATAATTTTAGTATTTATACAGGTACATATTGTATTATTAAAAAATATTTTAATTTAGAAATTTTTAAAATTTAAATAATTAAAAAATTTGATATTCAATTTGATATTTTAATTTTTTATTTTTTTATATCATAAAATAATTAAATTACGAATAATAATAATTTATATAAATTGAAATTATATAATCTTTAAATTTTTTTCAGACAATTTGCTCCTGTTTAGCTGGAGTTTACAATGAATATTTACTTAAAGAGCAAGGAGCAAATATCAATATTTTTGTACAAAATGTATTTATGTACATTGATAGTATTTTTTGCAATCTTATAGTTTTTATTTTATTCTTTATATCAGAAAATAATATTTCTGGAATATTAAATAATGCTGATTTTACTATATTTATGCAACCAAAAATCATTATAATAATGTTAAACAATACAGCAATCGGGATTATCACAAGTTTTTTTTTGAAAAACTTGAACTCTATTTTAAAAACTTTTGCCAGTGCATTAGAACTTATATTTACAGCAGTTTTATGCTGGTTAATATTTAATATTCCTATTCATTTAAATACAGTACTTTCTATTGCTACAGTGAGTTATGCAGTAATATTGTACTCACAAAATCCAGTACAAAATATTCGAACCAAAGAGCGAATGAAGGCTGATAATTTAATTTAAAAGTAAATTAAAAAATTTCTCTAACTTTGTGCATCAATTTTATCTGATGCAAATCTATTTATATCTTCGTTATGCAATGCATATTGTATTGTGTCATAATATATATATATAAACATAAATAATAATACATTTAGATAGTTATTAAACAAAGGTAATTTTATTATAGATTTTTATATTATTTATTGTATTGTTTTTTAAATATTTATATTATATATTATATTAGAAAATGAAAACTTATTATTGGAATCATTTTGATTGCATAATAATCTTTAGTAAAAAATTTTAATAAAATATAGTGATATTATTAATTAAGGAATCGAATTTTAATTATAGAATTAAAAAAAAATGTGTTAATGTACAGTAAATATTTTTAGTAAATTAATTGTATTAATATTATATACTGTAAAAAAAAATAATGATTAAATTATACTGAAAGTTTTGTATTGTATTTTTATATGTATTTATATAATATAATTAAATAATTGAAATTATTTCTTAACAAATAATAATATATATTAATGTATATATGTATTTTTAAATCACTAATAAGTTGTTTATCATTATTTATTAATATATATTCTCAACTTATTTTGTGTTCAAAATTATTGATTTATATTAAAATTTTATGCGAATGTGTAGAATAAATATATTATATTGGAATAGATATATTTGTATATTTATTTATATAGTTGATAATGAAGAACAATTTTTTAAAAAAGGTTTATATAAATTATTATATAAATTAAGTTCAAAATATAAATATTTTGAACTTAAAAAAACTTTAAAAAATATTTTTTGTTTTTCTTTTGTAAAAATTTATTAAAATATGAAATACATTTCCCTATTTTAACTTAATAAATGATATATCAATTTGCGATTTTTGATAAATGATTTAAAAACATATATTATTAAAAGTATAATATAAAGTAATAATGAAATAATAAAAAATAATAATTTATTTAAAATAATATTTTCAATTTTAAGCACTAAAATATAATGATAAAATTTAATAAATAACATTTCTATATAAAATTAATTTGAAGTTATGAAGAATTTTTCGATTTATCGAAATTTTATTTGGCGGGAATATTTGGTTTATAAAACATTATTAAATTTGATCATATTAATATCAAAAAATGACTTAAATTATTTTTAGTTTTATTTTTTCTTTAAGATCAATTATTTTTTATTTATGATTATAATACACATATGTAAGTAACTATATAAGACTATTTTTCAAGAAGTGGGGAGAGAATGGTCGATATTACCCGCAACTACCTTACTTTTGGAATAGAAGAGTGGCAGTCACATGTCGACTACCGTTACGTGAACTTCGTATTAAATGATTTCGATAGTTGCGCCGCTTGTCGTAAAGTGTACATTTAAAAGAAAACAAAGATTTCATATGTGATATTATATTATTAGAAAATTATATTATAGTAGTTAAGATATATTACTGCAATTTAAAAAATTCTTGTCTCACTTATATGAAAAGATAAATTAAAGGTAAATTTTATACATTTTAATAAGTAAAATATTATTTTAATAGTTAAAATATAATTTTAGCAATATTGCTATTTGTAAATTTAATAATTAAAAATATTTTTATTTATATTAATAATATAATTTTTTTAAAGAATTTTGTAATTATAATAATTTATATTAACATTCAGTTAAAATATTTAATTATGAATTTATAATAAAACAGAAGTTAAAATGATATTTTAAAGAGAATTATTTTTTTTTTAAATGAAATAATTAGACAAAAAATTTTATGTAAATCAATTTAACTATTTTTATTCATTTGTAAATATAATATTTTTGATTATAAAATCATTTACAAAATATGATTGATAATTTGAAGATTACATCATATAACATTTATGAAATTGCAGAAAATAACATTTAATTCTATTTTTTTTAATTAAATAATTAAAAAATTAATAAGAAGAATAATTTCATTTTAAATTAATAATTCTTCGTCTTATTTTCAATACAATATAATTACATTACATTCAATTTATTACTAAAATCTATAATTAGTGTATTAATCTGAAAGATTAACAACATTAAACAGTCTTTTTAATTATAAGTAAGAAGATGTCTTATGAACAATCTTGATAAAATTTCGCGAGTAAAAAAGATGACGATTCGATACCATTAATATTGTAATTGTTAACTTAATATAAAGATGTAAAAATAATAATAATAATAATAATAAAAAACATTTAAAAAAAATTTCACGGTTGAGGCAAAGTTAAATGCGTTAGAAAAATATATATCCTTTATTATTGCGAATGGACAACCCTTTCTTTCTTCCGAGACACACGCATGTTTTCTTTGGATTATGCAATCGCCTTTCGTGTGCACTACTTTTATGCAATCGCGTTCGTGTTTCAAGATCCAATGATAAACTTTACGACTTTTCCTCTATTTTTTTTTTTTAAATATTTACTATGGAAAACGTAACTTGTTTTGTAATACTTGGAAATGAAAATTACTCGGTTGATTTTGTTAATCGACTGTTAATCATATTTTCGTGAAAGAACTATAGGAAAATGTCTAAATAAAATATAAATGTATAAAATATAGATAATGATATTAATCGTGTTTCGATATGTTAAATATAAATATGTTAAATAAATCTAAATTAATAATAAAACAGATTTCATATTTTTTGATTGACTAAAATCGAAAATGAGATTTCGTTAATCACTTAAAATTTTATTGTAATGTCAGTCATTTACAAAAAATTGTATATTTTCAGAAATACAGAAAATCTCTATCAATGATTAATTATAAAATTATAAAAATCAAATAAAATTTTTGATTGTAAATTAATTTATATTAAACAAATATTTGTAGCGTAGCTAAAAAACGATTAAAAATGATAGACAAAAAATTAAATTAATAAAATTTAAACAATATTTTTATTAAAAATATAAAAATTTTATAACTTTTAATAGTTTTTAAATTTGTCATGAATCATTAAAAATTTAATTGAAATAATAAAAAATTATAGAAGAAATAAAAATTTATTATTATTTCCTTTTTTAAAAAGTTGAATTTAAAATTATTGATATCTTTCAATAAAAATTGAATGTGCATTTAATGTAAGAAATTTTCAAATTTAATTTGTTGAAAAATAAGATTTTGAATGAATACATTTTATTTCAAATCTTTTCTTGATTATAAACGTTTATTATAAATGTTTGAAATAAAAGTCACGAAGCGAAATAGCAGGACCAAAAATAATCTTGTTATATTCAAACTTATCAACTTTTGTTATCAAGTTATTTCGTTATCTAATTAGCGTTATTGCCGACTGCTAAATCAACTAAATGAAAAATGACAGCATGAACGATCTAAAGAAATTAGACAAACGATCCTTGTGGAAAACGATGAAGGATCCATGGATTTCGCCAAACGAGACGTAACAGTGGTATGTCCGAGTGTTTGGAATTCACCTCATCTATGACTGGATCGACGAATTCGGGGCCTCTGCAGCCCCAAAAGGATTCCTCGCCACTTCTGGCACGATTTTCTCCCTTCGATCTCTACTCGACACCAGAGAGCCCGACGCTTCGAGGTCACCGTCAACGACTCTCTCGAAAGATGACATTGACCTCGTCGAACGGCCAACCGATACAACTCACTCCTCTTTGGGAACATGTGGTTCGTATAATTGTCCTACGTTATAATGTGTCTTATATTTAATGTGTCAAATAACATTATTTTTAAATTTATTAAAATGATTTAATTAAAAATAAAAAATTTAAACTATATTAAATAACTATTTTTTATATTAACCTCAAGTAGAATTTTTTGTTCATTATAATCTTATTAATTGATTTAAATATTAAAATAACTCGAAATTATTTAATCTTCGTTAGTTTTGAAATTTTTATTTAACGATGCATCACAATAAACAAAACATATCCAAGGATTGATTTTTTATGCATATTTCTTTTCACTTATTGCATTTCAGGTACGCACTAGAAAATTCCCAACTGACGTGGATACCCGTTCAACATTCTTGGAAATATCTGATAGATTACGTGATCCAGAATGGGAAGTGCGTCAACACGCTCTTCGTGTGCTTATAGATGTGTTACCGACTTTGAATGCTGACATCGTGGACAAGGTCATGCAACCAGTGGTACCAGAGCTGGTCAATAATTTGGGTCACCCTGCACCCGCCGTTCGCAAAGGTGCCTTGGACGCCTTCCGAGTTTTTCTTATTCATAGTCATGACAGAGAAAATACTATTAAAAACGTAAGAATCTTATTTGATGATACATTTTTTTTAATTTTATTTTGCAAAATCATGCATTCATAGATATACGTATGGAAGAGCGTTAATTTATTATAAGGATTTATTATATATAAATTACATTATATATAATATATAAATTAAATATAAATATAATAATTTAAATATAATATAAATTAATAATATATATAAATTACATTATATATAAACTAATAAATCTATAATAGCATTCCACGAATTATCCTTTTCCATCTTCACGTTATTCATGATATATTTTAAAATTTTCGGTAAACATATCAGATAGATTGTTTGTGCGCAAACAATTTTTGACCTTGCAATCTTCTCACTATCTTATATATCATCATGGATCGATATCTAAACGTACACAATTGTATCAATCGTTCTCTTACAGATTCTTGAAGATGGTCTAAACCGTTCGGAAGTGCAGAATTCCTTTCAGACGAACGTTACTACCGGTGTGATCTTAAGCGTACCCTCTCTCCTGTTTCCATCGTCAAGTAGTCCATCGCCTGATTCCCGATTTGTCAAGGAGGTAACAATAGCCTTGGCCTCCCGATTGGCCCAGGTACCGCATCAAGAAGCGGTATTAAAATCGTTAATGAAGATCCGGGACGCAATAGGTGTAGAAGAATTCGAGAGCTATCTGGAAGATTATGACAACAAATTGAAGAAAAATATTGAGATTTTATCAAAAATTTATAATGTAAAATCTAATAAAAAGAATCTAAAAAAGAACGCAGAAAAAGTAGAGAAAAATTTGGAAGATAAATGGGAAAACGATAGTGACACTTCTGGTATAGCTGAAGAAGAAGACGAGATTACTAATATGCCAGCGGCCAGAGTGGTATTAGAAACAGAAATTAAGTTCAACGAGGAAACAGCCATCACTATGACGATTCTCGAGGAGAAGGATGATAGTGAAAACGAGCAGAATGCAGAAGAAAATGAAACAGATATAAAAAATGAAATTGAAGGGAAGGAAGATCTTGATAAAAGGAAGACACCTAGAAGAGTTCATTTTGGAGGTGAAATAGTTAAATTAAGGACTCCTGATAGTGATGATACGGAGTCTGGAGAAACTACTCTTAAGACTAAGATTCCACTTCCGGTTTCACCTGTTACTAAAATGCCCATTAACCGTCCTAGACCGTCTTCTCAGCCTTGTAGTCCTCACAGAGAGCCTAGAAAATATAGAAGAACATCCAGGTCTGTTTCTAATAGTCCCAAGAGAGAGATATATACACATAATGCGGAACTCAGTCCTAAAAAGAGCATTCTTACTAGGACTAGTAGTCCATTTCTATTTAGTAATAACGCTGTTGATGAAACGAGGAAAAAGAAAAGTATAAATAAACAAGAAGATAAAAATAATATATTTAATATCGAATCTAGTGCAAATGATAAGAATGCGAAGATTATTGAAATTGATGGAAAAGTGGAAAAAATTAAAAAGGAAGAAGTTATGTTAGTACAAAATAATCAAAATATTAATACAATAAATCCAAATATAAAAATTAATGATTCTGAAAATGTTTCTTTAATAATAGAGACTTCTAAGAATGACTTAAAAGTAGAATCTGACGATTTTGGAATGCAGAATAAAATAAATGATATTAAAGTTAGCAAAGATAGTTTGGAAAATAAAGTATCTGAAAATATTCAAAAGAACAATATGGAAAAAAATAAATCTTTAGAAATCAATCAAAAAGTTGATTCTTTTTTCGGTTCAGTGGTGAAAAATGAAATAGAATTAAAATATATAAAAATAAATCAAGATGGAGTTATACGGAAAGATGTAAAATTAAAAAATGATAAAATGAATAGTTCGAGGAACGATAATAGTGATTATGTGTTGAAAAGTGCTGTTTGTGAACAAATAAGTGAATACGATGAAGAAAGCGAAAATATTATCAACAAAAATGCTACTTTTAGATCTGACAAAATGGAATTTGTATCAGAAGAACCAAACTGGGAAGAACTAGGACTAGTTGATCACGAAGTATTGGAGGATCTGCATAACAAAGTAAGTTTTATAATTACATATTTTATTTATGCATTCATTACATATTTTTTTCAATTTTTACAATAATTACACTTTTTATTTACACTTTTTTCAATAATTCAATATTTTTATTATTTTAATGATTTTTATTATATATTAATTATCATTTAATTTTTTAAATAATAATATTTTTTAAATTATTATTATTATTCTCTTAATTTATATTTTAAAATCTTTTCAAATTTAATTTTTAATTTTTTAAATGTCAAATATTTGTTAAATTTTTTATTCCATTTAAAAAATTTTTGCTTCGTAATATTTATCAAATATTCATCATACTCGAATACTTAATAATTTTAATTATTTCCTTCACGAATTCTTTTCATACCAAGTATTCAATTTTAATCAAACTAATTATTTCCATCATGAATTAGATTTCTAGAAACACAGATATACATATACAATAAATGGCTACTGAATTTTTTCGAAAAATTTTTTATTTTTTATTTTTCACTTTTCTGAGAAATAATATATAATATATATAATTTAATTTTTTGAATGTAATATGTATATCCATTATCTTTTATCAAATTAAAATAAACAATGCTTAATAAAAAAAAATATTTAATGTAAACGATAGTTACTCATGATTTCTATATTAATCAAATTCATCGAACACACGTATATATATATATTGCATGCGATAGTTGCTTGAAATAAGAAAAAAGATGAATAAGGTAAGAACAACAAAACGAAGAGTCGATACACGCATAGGTGAGTCTAATTGATGCTGTTTAAATCACGTTATACCACGCGACGAACTTTTGCTATAGAAATCGATTGACCTAGTTCGTAATATATCAGAACGATCTGTCCTAAAGTTGATGGCTCCCCCTTCAGTCAAATTAATAAGACAAAATGAGACGAAAAAGTAATAAAATATATTCAATTAAAATTGAAAAAATTACGCAATGTAATATTCGCTATTGTTTCTATTGATAAAAAATATGTCACAATTTAATACAAAAAATTGTCTTTTTTCTATAATGTGAATGTGATGATAAAAATCACTTTTTTATGAAATAAATTACAAACATTAATTAAATGAATTAAAATTAAAAAATATTGTGTAAAATCTTTATCGAAAAATTTATTACAAAATATTAAAAAATTGTTACATATTGATAATATTCATATGGTGAATAATCGAAAAGTTCAAAATCTAGCTTGAACTTCTCATATAATTTTTCTACCATATCTCTATTTAACTGGCTGAAATATATTTTCGATGCATTCGAGTGATTACGATTATGTTGCCATCTTGGTTTAATTATCCCTTGAAGATTTAATTTATGAATCGCGTAAATTTGATCTTGATATAGTGTTTCTACCTATGAAACATGACAAATATGATAAGATATAAAAAAAAATTATTGAGAAATAAAAAATAATTGAAAGTGTTGTCATATTTTATGTATTTCATTATAATTCTCCAAAATTTAATCGTAAAATTAATCCATATGAATTCTACCTTTGCAATTATGTCATAATCTACAATGCAAAGTGCACAGAACCAATAATATGGCATCCAATGATCATCTCCATAATTGGGCAAATCAGTATGAATTAAATATTGCACGAATTCACGGAAAGTTGGTTCAATTCCCGCCGGTGGAGGTACGCCTTTTTGCCTAATCTCCTGATTCCTTTTGGGCCGTGTGAAGTTTGCCTCTTAAGAAGCAAGTGACATATCTCGTTAACCTAATGTTTGAGCAATGAATACATTGCGATCGATAGGTTTTCGTGACTCACCACGGTACTTTTCAACAATCTTGCTACCATATTTCTGATAAAAGTGAAGTGTCCCGTGTTCCCTTCCAGCCACAGAGTTTTCCAGTTTATCGCGATACGCGCTCAACAATCTTTCAAATGGGTGCCTTACCACTAGCAGTTTCTTCGTAGCCCTTAACGCCTATTTGAATTTCTTAGGTTTAGTCTTTTTACAAGAATAGATATTAACAAGATTAATCAAAGATTTTGAAATATATATATATATATAATTCTAATGTATGAAAGTTTCTATGAGAAGTTGAATTATACTACTCCATTTACAATTTAATTTATGATTTCAATATATTTATTCCAGAAATTGTTAGGCTCTTGTGAGTATTATATTTATTTATTATGGTGTTTCATTCACATTTATTATATAGATAAAATATATTTATTATTTATTATATAAATAAAACAATAAGTAATTTTGCATTTATTTTTTGTATATGAAATATATCTATATACAATACAATTCGTGCTATAAGTTAAGATAGATTATAGGTTCAAAATAATAATATTTATAATTTCTTATTCTTTTTAATAAATTATGTTTCATTATATCTCATTGATATGATTTAGAATCAAATGTAATTCATATATAAATGTTATGTTGTTTATTAATGAACAATACATTACCTCTTCTGCTTCTGGAAATTCGAGTTCCGGTATTATTCCTCTAGCAATGGTCGATATTTGCTTCTTTCCGTTGTTCAACTCCTCCTCGGTAACATTCATTAAGAGACATAAATTGTAAATCCACGTTGTACTACCGGCTTTGTAAATTGGACAGTATGATAGATCGCGTGATCTGCGTGGCAAATAATACATAGATACACTGCTAATTGAATCAGTTATTGTTAGAATAATCACAACGAACAATTTGATTTAAACACTATTAATTATTCGATTAGTTATTTGATTTAAACACATATATATATATAATGATTAAAAAGTATTTTTAGATTATGTGAAAATACATAATTATTGATATTGATATTAAAATAATTAAGAAATTATAAAATATATATCGACAAATAATATGTAATAATAATAAATTATTATTATAGTTTCTATTTATTATATTATTCTATTACCTGATTTAAATGATTTATTTAACTAACCTAATAATATAAAAAACACTATATTGTGGTGCTGGTGGATGTTTAAATATGGATGGTTTATCAAATTCCTTGTATATTCCTAAATTATATTTTTTACATATGTTTTTTACAATCAATAATCGTTTTAAATTTTCATTTTCTGTTTCGATCTAAAATAAATCTTATTATTAAAATGCGTTTTTTTATTTAATTCTTTTTATCAAATCTTCTATTAATGTAAAAAAGTTTCTTATATAATTTATTTATTTAATAAATTTATATTTATTTACGTACTAATAATCTGTTTAGATCTTTTAATTTTGTTTCATTACTATCTTTATCGAGAAGAGATTTTATGATAAAAAAAATCAATCCACAACCAATTGTATATTTCAGAATTTTTTTCAAAATTTTAATACGATTTCTGAACATGATTTTTATTTTATATAATTTATTTTATATAAAAAAATTATTGTATATTATTATATGATATAAAAATTATTAAATACTAAATTTTCAATTAATTTTATTAATTTTATTGAAATATAACGATTAATAAAATGTAATACTTAAATATAAAGATTATTAAAAATAATTATACATTGAAACTTATAAAAGAACAATGAATATAAAGAAAAATTAAAAAATATTAAAAAAGTTAATTATTAAGAAAATTTTTGATCATTAAAAACAAATATATAACTTTATAAAATATATAAAAAAAAAATTAAAAATTATTATACAGTATAGTTAAGAAGAATTTCTATTTACTTTCACATATTAAAACTTTTTAAAATACCAAAAAGAGTTATTTAAAAAAACTTTCTTAAAATTATTTTCAAAATGCTTATAATTTTACTTTAAAAAGAATATTTAAGAGAAGAATGAAGTAAATATTATTTCTTTTCACTGGTAAAGCACTGACTGACTGGTTTCGTGTTAGCATTCTGACAGTGATGGATCTAGAATATTCTAAACCCGTAGCAAAAATCTTCATGGTAAAATTTTAATTTTATATCAAATTTGCTAAGTAAATATTTCTGCTAAATATAGTATTTTATTTAAATATTTAGAAAAGATATTCTTTTAATAATAATTCTAATAATTCTAACAAAATTCTTAAATTTTATTTAAATTTTTTAAATAAAAAAATTTCTTACAAGAAGATACAAATTAAATAAATGTTTGTAACAGGAGAAATTTTTCCGGTGATGAAGGTTTCTTTGCATTATCAGCTAGATTAAACTTATCTAATGTTATCAAGTAAATTCATTCCTGAAGTCAAGTTGAATGCATTTCGACACGAAGACTAGGAGACTCCGTTACATATTAATTTGGTTAGTTGGTATTTTGATGGTATATCGTCAGATTGATAGTGGATAAAGAATGTATTCTTATACTGAAATATAATCGTATAAATTAAAAAAACAATTCATATCATAAATGAATTATATTATACAGAGTAAATATAATTCAAAAGTATATTACTATAAAGTATAACTATATATAATTATAAAATTTCAAAATTAGAAATAAAATTTTTATTGTGAATTATTATTTTAAAATTTTTATTATTTAGAAAATCTTTTATTGAAAAAATTATTAAATAAAAAACTTTATATAAAAATTAAGAAGTTTAAATTTTTTAATTATTATTTTTCTTTATATTATGAATATTTGGTATAATTTTTTTAATATTAGTGATATTTATATGTACAAAATTGACTATATATACAAGATTTCTAAAAAAACAGTAAAGCATTATTATGATTATTAATATTGTGAAGAAATGATGCGCTTAAAGTATTATGAAAGTACTTTTTTTTCATTGAATAGAAGTTCAAGGTCATTCTAAATCTTTCCATGAATATCACTGTACGTACTATGTAATAAGAACTAAAAAAGCAAACTGAATCGTTTAATATTGATCCTCTATGTCATGTAATTCTCAGCATAAAAGAAGTACTGTTCTTTTTCACACACGAATTAATGATTTATCTAACTTTTAAGTTAATTTATTTTTCTAGAAAAAATTATTTTTTTTGAAATTTATTATTTCAATTTACATATAAAATTTTAAAAGTTATTATCTGATTCTTTTAAACTTAGAAAGCGTAATTAGTTTAAATAATTAATAATATATAATAATAATAAATAAATAATTTAAAATTTTTATATTTAAAAATTTTATTATTTTTAATTATACTTTAGATTGCAAAATTTGTATATCATTTCATATCATATTTCTCTGTATTTTATGATTTTAACTGTATATTTTTTATAGTTAATTTTATGCTAACAGATATACATATGTATATACAAGATAGTCTATATGTAATTAAACAAATTGCTATTTCAAAACAATCAATTTTAATAATTTATGATCATTTTATAGTTATCTTATATTTTCAACGAATCAAATATAATATAAATAATGTTCATATGGATTTATAATCACTATTTTTATTTAAAATGTACGTATATATATATTATGCTCCTTATTTTAATTGCTATTATTATTTTTTTCTTCATGGAATTTCTTCATTACCATAATTTCCATAAAGAATCACTGCATATTACTCGACTAGGATTAATCATATTTCTAACAGGTATTTTCTTTTGAACAATGTTCCCATATTCGTGGCAATAAAACATTAGATGAATTATGCATGCTATTTCGTTTTCCAGCCGTCGGACACCATTGAAATAGTTCTAGACGTTGGAGGGCGCCAGTATGAATATTCCATGAATGAAAAACGAGAAATTTCTTTATGTACAATATTATACAGCGCGACTTGTAGATAATAAGAAAAAATAATTAAGAATGTGTCACTTGCAAGACATCGATGTTTTACTTATTTTATTGATTATGTATTGTTCTTATATTGATTCCATTGATATTTAGCAATTAAATAATGATCGTAATTCAATGAAAATATATGCAATTGATGTTACAAGGAAAAGAATTCTTATTGTAATTAAAAAAATGATCTAGAATAAAGCTTAGGTCTCGTGAAATAGTAAAATAACCTAGAAATAAACTGAAGTGGAATGATAAAAATCAAATGTATACAGCATACGGGTAAGAATACTTTACATTTTTAAAAGTTTACTATTGCAATACAAAACTCAGATATAATAAAATTTTATTTTAAAAAAAACTTTATTTAGTAATTAATAAACTAAAATTTATCAAATTAAGATTAATTAATAATTTAAAATTAATGTAAAATTCAATCTGGTTTAAATATTAATAATTAATAAAAATTTTATAATAATTAATATAATTGATTTATTTTTAAATATCTGATAAATTATTATTGATTGAGATTATGCATATATATATATATACACATAAACATGTGATATAGAAAGATTGTTAGGTCTTACAATCTATGTGTACTACTTAGGAGAAGCATAAGAAATTAGTCTGACAAGAAATATATTAATCCTCTTAAACATTATATAATTTAGAAATTAAATAATCGAATACAATTATTTTTTTTTTTATAATTATATTATAACTAAAAATAGTAATAGTAATTCTATAAAAAATATTTCCTAGATCATCATAAAAATATCATATCATAAATAATTTCTAACATATTAATTTTCGTTTCAAGGATGAATTAAGTTCGATAATTAAATTATAATTGTTCGATAATTAAATTTCTAATAAGAAAATAACGATAGTAATTTTAAGATTAAATAAAAAGCGGTAATAAAACTCGAAGGAAAAAAAAGGTGTGAAATGGTTATCTGATGAATTCAGATAAAGACACGATATATTTGTTTTATTAAGTTAAAAAAGATTTTATGTGATATATAATATCATTATTCTTCATAAATTTAATAAGATTATAAAAAAATCAAGAATATTGACCACTTCCGTGTAAATAGAGCCGAACCGGAAAGTAAATGCAAATATTACCAGTGCATTGCATTCAGACTTGCTGCAACGATCGATAATGTTCAGTCGACGACTGCTGATTCTTGACCAACGACATTACTTATAAATATTTTTCTTATTTTATATATGTATATGTATAATAGTTTATATTTGGCAAAAAAGAATAAGTCTTTATTATTGACTATATAAAAGATAAATTAAAAGTACGATATGAAATATGTGCGATATTATTAAAATGAAAATTAAAATGAATAACACTGAATTTTTGTAATAAAAAATAAAAATTACATTTAAAAAGTAAAAATAAAAAAAAAAGAAAAGAATTATAGTAAAACTTTAATAATGTTAGATCGGACAATTTACAATATAAATAATCGATAATCATTAATCATTTCCATCACTGCGGAATTTCTTTTAAGAGATCATGAAATTTATGAAACTGTATATTTATTTTAATTTTTGACATTTTTTTTTCTTTTGTTGATTGTTTTTTTTTATATTCAGCAAAATATAAAAAATATTTAACTGGTTGATTGTCAAAATCAAAATTTAATTTCGTTATTTTACTAAATTGAATTCTGATTTTCCAGCATTTATTCAATTTTGATCATAGATAGAAAAAGATATTGATGTAAATATAAAAGATATAGTGTCTTAAAATCAAATAAAATATTTTTTTCATTATATGTTCTCTGTTCTTTATCGAAGAATTTAAAAAAAATAAAGAAAAGAGAGAGAAAAGAAATACAAAATATAATTTAATTAACCTAATCAAATATCATATATATTTCTATAAAATTAAATAATCATTCCAGGATGATTGGCGTGCCCGTGTCAGAGGTTTAGAGAGAGTAGCGTCCGCTTTGCGAACGTCTTCTGCTCTAATCGCGATAGAACCCCGATTAGGATCTCTTTTGCATGCAGTGCTAGGCTGTGAAAGGAGCTGTCGTGTAGCTGCTGCTGGGTTGGCTGTGGCGAAGGTAACTCGCAAATTTACCTTCAAATCAATCTAACTGTTTTAACATTCTATTGCTTTGCTGTTTAATGTAATATGAGTTATTGAAGTATTTTATTTTTAATTTTAGATCAAATGATTTATTTCATTTATTTATAATGAAAGTAATGATTTTATTTTTGTATCATATAATATTATTTACATTGATTGTGAATTATTGATTGTGAATTAAATTTTTCTATCCTAAATTATATATAGTAATATATGCACTAATATTTAAAAAAGTAAATAGTTTAAAAAATTATATTTTGAAATTTTTTAATATCAACATAGATGCAGCTTTAAATTGTTAAGCACTTTTTAAAACGACACGATTTAAAATATCAGTCGGGTCACGAGAAAAGGTTCCATAAATTACCTAAGAGTCACGTAAACGTAGAATGACACTTTACTATTTAACAACAAAGATATTATTCTTTCGTTATTCTACGAAATCTACGATTTAAAAATAAAAAATTATATTTTAAAAAATGGAAAAGTTAATAAAATAAAATTTCTAGATAATATTATTTTTATAAAGAAATTTTGTATTTTCGTTCAAATGTGATTTTGATTTCTCATGTTAAAAATAAAATTCTTAATCATTTATGTAATATCAGGTAGTCGTAGTTGGAGTAAGCGAAGAAGCTTTGAGAAAACGTTTACCACAATTGGCATGGGGTTTAGCGAGGCATGGTGGACCAAGTGCAGCTCAATTGGCCAGAATCGCGATGCTTAGACTCAGACCTGCTCTTCTTTTGGAACAACTTCTGCAACCACAATGTTTGAATGCTAGGAATGCGAAAGTGAGATTTTTCTATTATTTTCTATTATTTTTATTAATATTTTTTCTATTCTCTTATATGTATCTTTTTGATATTACAGACCAGAGAAAATTGCTTACAATTGTTAATTTTTTCGTTGATAACATTTCCAAGTACGGAATTTAAAGTGGATATTGTGGCTAATAAAGTAGCTAAAATGATGAGGGATAGACGACGCAGAGTACGGCAAGCAGCACTTGATACTTTAGCTGTTTTAGCTCAAATTTATGAATCAGAGGTATTTTATTGTCTTTGTAAAATAATTATAATTTTATAATTATTTACAAATGCATTATAAAAAAAATATATTTAATAATAAAATATAATTTATCTTATGTTTAGGAAGTATTAGTAGCAGGAAAACGAGCATCGGAAGGTTATCACGATGGAGAGGCAATGATGTCTGCTATTAGAGCTCGTCTGGCACGAAAATCTTTGCCTTTGGTCTCTGCAGATGGTCTTGTAATATATGGTTTACAAATTTCACCTACCGTGCAAATAGCTACAGGTATATTATTTTATATATTGTTGATGAATTCTTTTTATTTCTTCATCAATTCAATTTTAAAAAAAATTTACAAATAATTACAATTATAGTTATATAATAGTTATATAATAGTTATATAATTAGTATATAATATATATATATATATATATAGTTATATATATATAATTAGTTATATAATAGTTATATAAAATATTTGGAAAAAATAAATCTCATTTATTAAGGTAATTGTGTACTATTTAATATATATGAAATTTGTGTAGGTCCTGATGTCGATTGGATAGTAGCTGGAAGTGGTTCAATCTCACCTGCTATCGGACGTACTAAAGGCCAATTTATAACAACGAGGCCCAACAAAGAAAAACTTGCAAGGTAATTTTCTGAAGAATATTAAACTAATATTGTTCATTTCTCATATATAGTTATATATTATTAAAAACAATCACATTTATAATAATTTAATTTTAGAATAAGTTACTTAATGAATTAGTTACTTAAAAAAATACATAATGTATTTTTCAAATTATGATGATATAAAAAATTTACTTAATTTTATAAATAAATATTATAAATTTTTTTTAAAATTCTTTTTAAATTTTCTTTAAATAATATTAATAATTTTTATATGTCACTTAGTTAGTAGAAAATTGATATAATTGTAATTTTTAGAAATGAAAATACAAATTATCGTGAAAACTTATGGAACGAAAGATCAAATTTCGTTGCACTTGGAGTTGGTATGCGTTCCAAGACAGAACAGCCTGTAGTATGGCAAATAATTCCATCGCAGAATCAGGTAAAATTCTAAGTTTTGAATTAATTCCATGATAAAAATTATATAATTAAATTAATTTAATTATAATAGAAATAGAATATGTTGCTTTGAAAAAAACGATGAAAAAGGACAAAGTTAATTTTCTTAACCTTCTTTCACATTTAAATATAATTCAAATATTCAAATATTCAAATTACATAAATATGGATATTAAATAAATATTAAATAGAATCAAATTAATGTAAAATAAGAAAACATATATCGTAATTTGTTATATTATATAATAAAGAATTTATATATTGAATTTATTAATAATTTCAAAGAGCTTATTAATAAAACATAAACTTGAAAAAAAAAACTTTAACTTTATTGTTGTTGAAGTTCGTTCGGGTGCCATGAGGTCAACTTCGTTTATAAAATCGTTTTAAATCGGAGCGTTAAATTGCAAATCATGACTTTATTTTGGATCTATATATTTGTACGAATTTAAATTGCAATGTATATAAGTAACGTATGGTTTTATCACATTTCATAGTTTTCACTCTAACATCAACTGACTTATAAAGAAACGAAAATTTTTATTATACAATCATGATTTGCAATATTTATATTAACGATTAATCGTATCGTGATATCTGTAGATGAATTCAGTACAGTAGAGTTGAAAATACCATTTGTCTTGTTTTTTATTGGTTTATCGAGTAAATAGATATGAGAAAATTCATTCGCAGAGTTGGGTTATTTTTAATTTCGCGTGGAGAACACGTTTATAAACCGATAATAATCAATTCCGACGATGTTCGAATAATATTATGTCCTATCTAAATTTTACTCAATTTTTAAAGATATTTCAGGTTAGTATGTTAATATTTTTTAATTAATAATTATAAAAAAATATTATTTTAAAAATAGTATAATACAGTAAATTATTTTTGTAAATTATTTTCTATATTTATATTATTATTGTTATAACGTTATATATGTATAAAAAATTATATACAATTAATATAATTTATATATATATTTTTATTTTTTATTTAGAATACACTATGTGAAGATGAATTGAATTTTCAAACAAATCGAAACATAAATACGAGTATTTGTAGTGGTAATTATAATATTTTTATATAATTATTTTTTATATTTGACATAAAAATTTTTATATTTGACATAAAAATAATGAATAACTTTAAATTATTTTATTATATTTTAGGTAATGCTTTCAATTCAAACATAAAATTTCGAAATCAAACGAGAAATCTAGGAACTGCTAGAGAATCTGCGAATTATCGTAATATTATTGAAAATAATTTTGAAAAGAGAGTGAGTTTTATAAATTATATTCTTAATTTATATAAAATTAATTTATAATTTAAATCAATGATTTCATATATAATAATAAATGATTTTAGTAATAGAAATGATAATAAAATATGCAATTGAAAAATAAGAGAAAAAGCAGAGATTTTTTTATAATGGTCTTTTATAATGCTCAATTAACAAAATACCAAAAATTTATTTCTTGATTATTTCTTGAATAAAATAATTTTGTTAATATCTTGTTTCTTTGTAATTTTTCTTATTTATCAATTATATAATAATGATAACTTAATATTTATTATATAATAATTTATAATTGTTAATAATAAATACATTACAGGAAAATAATAAAATAGAATCTAGAATTCCTGTATTTTATACTCGAGAGAATACTCCGAAATCTACAGAACATTTTTTAGTAGACAAATCTTCTAATTTAGAGTTAATAAATGTTAATTTAAGGAAAAAATCAAGAAATAGTATGGAAAATTCTAGCAACCGTGGAACTTCTCAAGAAGAAAACATTAGGTATTATATAATTTTAATTATATATTTGTTAATCCATTCATAGCTGATATATAATCTATATATTTTATAAAAAAAATTTAATATTAATAATCACAAGATCATGCCACGTCATGCTTTTACATGAAATTATGTATTTTGAATTGCAAAAGAGTTATTATCATATAGAGTTATTATTTAATTTATATTATATTTATATTTTATATATATAATAAAATTTTAATTTCTACATTAAAAATAAAGTATTAAACAATTAATATATAAAAAAATATATAATGTGATATATGATATATAAAAAAAAATAAATTATATGGATTTCTTTTATTTTATGAATATATAATAATTAAATCAAGTGAGTTACTTTTTTTTTATTAAATTATTTTATTAAATAAAAATTAAATTCAGAATTAGAATTATCAGAAATATTCATTTCAAAAATACTCATTAAAATCATAGCTTTGAATGGATTAAACTTTGAATAATAACAGAGATTGAAAATAATGAAATTAATTAATAGAAGCTGTGGAACTATGTATCAAAGAAGAAAAAATAAACAAGAAAATAGTACAAGTATGCATTATGACAATTGCCGCTCAATGAAGAATCTAAATAATACAAATGTAGATTGTAATACAAATGTAAGCACTTGAATTAACAAATAATTACATAATAATCGAATACAATTTACAATTACAAGAGTGATACAATAAATAGAATAAATGATAATAAATATTATAGAATGTCGACGAACATACGAATCAAATAGTTTTGGATAATAACTCCAGATTTTATCAAAAGTTTATGGAAAGAGATCGACATTCGAGAAAATCTGACATCAAATCTAGATATGTGCGTTCAAGTTCTATAGAAAGTCATCAACCATCAAGAAATGATCATCAATCACAAACATTTATTATGTACAATATGTAAGTATTGTTTTTATAAATAAATGAAAGAAATTAATTGTTAATAATATCTATTATATGATATCTAAATCAAAAAAACTAAAAAATTTTTCTTTGTTTTATTAATTTTCTAGGTACAATACACCTTTACATCGAGAAGGACGATTTGTGGATGAAAATTCTTTTCGGCCATTGCAAAAGACTCCTCCATATAGTAAAATAGATTTTATTAGAACCGGTGAAAATAATACAAATTTATCATATGTAAATATCATTACTTTTATCAAAATATTATGATATAATATTTATTAAAACTTAAATTTTACAACTTGTCAATTTTTTTTAATAAGATATTATTAATAAGATATATTATTAATAAGATTTTTATTACAGATGAAATCTTATCGTAAAACAAAGGACGCAGCTGCTCAAAAAGTTACTGATGTTGAATTAATATCATCAGACGCTCAAACTAGCGAATATTTTCCTGCGATAAGCACTGAAACTCCTTACAGAAGAAGATTACGTTCATTGTCACCATCTCAATTATATCATCGTCAACAGTTTAGAACAACTTCTAACGAGATTCATGCATTATCTATGTTCGATATGTAAGTAATAATTAATTCTTTAAAAATATTTTACGCTTTTCAAATAAATATTTATTATAAAATACTATATTAATTTAAAAATAAAAAATGTAGATATATTTATGCATGATATTTATTAACTTTCTTTTTTAATTTTTTTTATTAATTATTTTGCATATATTCTAAATTAAATCAATACATTGAACTTCATAAATAATATTTTCATATTTATATTCATAAATAGTAATTAAATCACACTTGTTCGAAAAATAATAATAATGCTAAAGTAATAATAATAACTATCATTTTACGAATATGATTAAATATAATTAATTACATATAAATACTAGTAATCACTTTCTATAGGCAATCTCATAAATAATTGTGATTATTAATAATTATAAATAATTAATTTTAAATAATTCTAAATATTTAATATTTATGACGATATAAATATGATCAATATATACATAATTGATAATTGATAATAGTAATAAATTTTATATATAAAATTTGAGAAATTTACGTGAAATTTAAGTGAATAAAAAATATTTAGAGATATTTGAGAATTTACATATCCATAATTTATATTTTTAGAATTTTAAATATTTTAAAATTTAAAAATTTCAATTATATAAAAATTCGGACACCAATTTAAATGTTTCTAGATATTTATACATTTATTTGTAAGAAATATAAAGTAAATTCGATAATCGTAACTATATATATCTAGGGGTCTTATTCTACTTCACTTTACAATTAGTGACGCTATTTCATGGTGGTATTATCAGAAACTCTGTATTAGTGTCGATTTTCTAGTTATTCTTTGCCATTGTCCCTTCAGGAAATTATTATTTCCACATACATATGCATGAAAAATTACTGCACTGTAATCACTGACACATTGCTAGACGTATCGTGCAACTTTTATGACTTTTTAACTATACTTCTGGGAAGGTGACAAATGCACAGTTTTTATAATATTTCTATCGTAATATCACTATATATATATATATATATATAAAACACCGAAGAAATTTCTTAATACATTTCTAAGAATATAACAAATGACTTTTCAAGAGAAAACTTTACACATTGAATCGATAATATCGGAACGAATCTATTCTGTTTACTCGATCGATTTCATAGCATAGTGTTAAATTGAACGTGAGTCAGAACTTTATCTTTTATCCTTGAATCGTCTTTAAATAATGATTTTATTCTCATAGTGTTATTAATGTTTTTTAAGTTGACTAAATTTAATTTTTTTTAAAGAAATTACTTCAGTAATCATCAATATATTATATAATATTATTTTATATTATATAATTTTGAAAAATTTTAGCAATTATAATTCATTTTAAGAAATAATTATATGATGCGGAAAATGAGTAATAATGGCTTTTTCTTTAATCTTATTTTTATTTATTCATGAACATCATATTAGAGCAAATTTGCAATTATATTTCGGTTTGAATAATTACATTATGAATACAATCTATATAACAATTAAACTCGTTAAGATTAAAATTTTTAGAAAAATTATATAATTTAATATAAATAAATAAATATAATTTAATTATATTTAATTTAATTTAGATCAAAAAGTTAAAAATTTATATGCATAAAAAAATATATGATTAGTATATGTACATGGTTAGATCAATATAAAAATTGATATATAATTTAGAGATATATAATTTAAAGTAAATAAAAATTTTATATATATATATTTTATTATTATATATATTTATATATATATATATATATATACATTATACAAACATTATTAAAAGTAACTATATTATTATTAAATTAATAACTATAATAATATTAAAATAATATGTGACTTAAAATATAATAATTCAATATTTTTATGTTGATATGAAATCTACATAACATGAGAGACATCTGACACTTATAGCAAGTTCATAGTAGAAGGTTAAATCATAAGGTTAAGGTTAAGATATAACGGATCATTTCATTTTCCTGTTTTATTTATAATATAAATTAATATTATATAATATTAATATAATTATATAATATATATATATAATAATATTAATATATTATTATAATATAAATATAATATTAATATAATATTATTGATAATATTAAAAGAATTAAGGTCAAAGAATAGAATCAAGAATAAAGATCAAAAAGATATGATTAAAAAAACAATAAAAAAAAGAAAACAGAATCGTAATTTATGATTTGTTTATTTTCACTTATATTTATAATGCCTATACTTATAAAGTTTCCAACTAGGTGTCCGAAAGGACTCGATCGGTCAGTGTATAGTCATTTAGTATGTAGTATCATGGCATTACAAGTGAAAAGGGGGGGACCAGAGGGGTGACCGGAATGGAGGGAGCAGCAACGGTCAGCATTGAGACAGCCGACGTTTATGCTGGGGTACAGTCGTGCGTGCGTCGTTATTTGTCGCGTTATTGGAATTTCTTTTTATCCCCTTTTTCGATTTCTTTTTTCTATTTTTAAAAAAAACAAATGAATTAATCAATCGTGTGCTCGAGCATTTTCATTTTGATCTATCGTTAAAGTGATTCAAAATGATTCGAAAATTAATCGTACGCGATTATGTGCTCGAATGTGATACATTTTCAATCTAATATTGTTTAATTATCGCGATATTTTATATCCTATGATGATCGATCGGTGTGTGCACCGATTATAGCCATCGAATTGATTTTATTTTTATTCTTTTATCTTTTTTTTTTCAATTAAAAGGAAATTTTATAATAGACATGGAATATTATTTATTATAAATGTTGTACAAAAAATAATGTTAAAAATATATAATAATTAAAGTTAATTTAATTTAAAAAATTAAAAAAATAAAGTGTTATAATGAAAATATTGAAATTTAATCAGAACTTAATGAAAATTATATTAAAAAGTATTTTTTTTTAACTGATATAAATATTTTTATTTTATTTCATATTCGTTATTATATAAATTTATTATTTACAACACATGTTATATATCTATTTTTATTTACAATTATATCCAATTTTTTTTTCTATTATTTTAATATCTAAAAAAAGTAAAGTAAAATTAAAATATATAAATATAAAAACAAAAGAAAAGAATAATTAAGAAAATAAAATATATTATTTTTCAAATAAATGTAGAATATTTTACATTCTTTGAGTTTTAAAATGTTAATTTAAAAAAAATCTTCGAATTTTAATGAAAGCAAAATTCAATTTTATATATTTTGTATAAATTTTTTATTGATAAATTTATTGATAAAGATTTTTATTATAAAATTATATTTTTTATTAAATGCACATCAGATGTTTCATAACTAAAATATTTCGATTATTTGTTATTTAGAAAGATAAACACAAATTTATAATTTTTTGAAATATAACTTTATAAAAAAATGAAAAAAAAGAAAAAAAATTTTTTTATTATAATAAATGTTAATATGATTATTATTTTTAATATGATATTATAAATAAATAAATAAATCTTCTAAATAATTTCATATTGGATTTATAGCGCGAATAACCTAAAAAATTCATTAAAACACGAAGAATGCGCGCGTGCGTGCTAAATTGATATAATACGAAAATAACTTTAATAAACTATACAAACAGCATGATAAGAACTTTCGATCGTGATTGATAAACCATTATCAATCGAAATGATCTTTAAGTACTGTGCCTGGCCAGAAGAGGGCAATCAGGGCGATAAAACTATAGTTTTGAAAAACAAAGAATCGAATTCGATCGAAAGAGATCAGAATTTCAATGAAGAATCTCGTGATCTACGAAAAAAAGAATATAAGATTGCAAATACTATTCTCCGTTATTGTCCATGCGCTTTCCGATGCAGGCAACCAGTGGACATTGAAAAGGAAGAGGAGGATTCCATTTTAACCATTGTTACTACAGTTAATACCACACCAGTAATTCCTTTGAGATCGAATCCTAGTAACGAAACAATGTATGTTTTTTAAATTTCGCGAAATTTGAAAGTTTTTAAATATAATTATTTTAGATGTTAATAAAAACTTTGAAATTTATATAATATTAAAATAATTCGAATTTGAGAATTTCAAATACAAAAATTGTTTTCAAATTATAAGTGAATCAAAAATAGAAAAAATAAATATAGTATATTTGATCTCTTTTTTTTTCAATAATAATAATTTTAACCATTTCAAAGAATAATTAGTATACCATATTCTCATAAAGCGCCTAAAAATTTTAAATATTAATATTCTATATATTTATGATGTAATAAATAAAAGTTAATATCTTCTTATAAATAACAGATTATTTATAGTTTTATATCCTGAATATTTATTAAGTTTATATTTTATGCTAGGAAAATAGCTGTGTGTTCAGAAAACTATAGTGTGAATTCAAGCATATCTGATGAATCGATTTTTTATATCTTTCTCTATAAAATAAAAAACTAGAATCAAATATTTTTTAATTATTATTTATTATCAAAATTTTTTTTTCAGAGACAAAGCGGTAAAGGAAGAAGAACATAACAAAAAAAATAAGCATTATTTTTTGCCAGATGATCATTTTGGAGGGAAAACATTGAATGTGGCTCAAACACAATATGAAGGTATATATAAATAATATAAATAATTTTATTATATTGCTTCAAAAATACTTTAAAAGAAAAAGTATTCATGTGTATAATATTAATGATTTGATATTATTACAACATATAAATATAGATATAAAGATATTGACTTTTTTTCAAATAATCAATATATTGTTACATAAATCGATTATAATACAACGAATAAATTAAGTTATATAATATAAATAAATTAAGATCGTTCAAGAATTTGAGTAAACTTTTAATCGTTAAAAGCAAAGTGAAATAACGTTTAGGATCTGTAGGACGATCGAAAGTCCACGAACTGGAACGCGAGGTTCTTAACCTCGGATGAACGTGTAAAGCATAGGGTGCAATCAATACTTTACCCGTAACATTTAAACCGTGTAAACGAACAATTTTTTTATAAAGAAAAATTAAAATTAATTTTTAAAGAAAAAAATAATTTTTCTTAATTCGTTTAATTGAAATTAAATTTAATTGAAAAATTAAATTTTCAGTAGATGACCAAGAATTTTCATCTTCAGAAAATAATGATCACCAAGATAGTGAACAAGATGTACAGAATACCCAAGATGATAGTGATTTCAGATCATCTACACCTGAAAGACAAAATGTGAATACAGCGTTTAATATTATCACCGGACAAATAAATCCTCCTGGTCGAGATTTTATTGTAAATATTTGTTTTAATATTATTATATATTTATGTTTTAAAAATATTTTTTTAATTATTAGTATAAATAAAAATAAAATAAAAACTAGAATAAGATATATATTTATCTAAAATCTAAAAAAATTAAAATAATTTGAAATAAAAAAAAATGTAAATGGAAATTTAGGAAACTATAATTCAATTATAAAAATTTATTATTTAGATATCGTTGGATAAAAAAATCGAAACTGAAATAGAAGTAACAAATATATCTATCGATGATGACAGATCCAAAAATTGGAATAGTGATGAAGAATTAAAATTTAAAGATCAACATTGTACAACATCCAGAACCTCAGAACATGTTGAATATTTCGAAGAAAATCAAAATGAGAACGAAGTTAATATTTCTGATGAAATAGAAAAAATAGACGAAGTTATTTCTGTTTTGGCAAACAAGAATTTACAATCAGACTCTGAAAATGAAGAAACGTTGATTTCAAAAAAGTCCGCCAGTTCACAAAAATCAAATCGATCACCAAGTAGAAATTCTAGTAACTTCGAGACGTCGAAATCATCAAGATGTGATTCTAGAAATAGTCCATATAAATTGGTTAGTTAAAAAACATAAAAATAAAAATTATAATAATATTATATAGAATCGAAAACGATATAACCTATTTAAATATTAGATCAATAATGAATAGAATTTTGAAAGTGTATATTTTTTTTTACAGAATTTCGAATCCGAAGATAATGATTCAATAGATTTAAATAAAAACAAAGCTATTTCCTCCACAATACAACGTGATATTATTCAACCAGAAGAATTAAATCAATCGCGAAGAGAATCGAAATCACCAGAAGAATCACCAGCCATCATTATTGCCTCTAGACCTCACTCATCCACTGAAATTTCTAATTATATTGAAAACCGTCTAGAAATTAGTACTCAAATAGAAGTAAATGATAATCTCAGGGTAACACATTTATTATAATAAATATTTAAATAAAATTGTTTTATATTTCATTTAAGATTTTTCGTATTTTTATTGCTTTTTTAAATAGTTTTTTAAAGAATCCAATGAGAACAATGATTTGGAAAATGGACAAAATAAAGATAGTTCCAGCGAGACGAACACTGACCCAGGAATTTTAAAAATTGAAGTAATATTTTCATCCTAATTTTTTCTATTAAATATTTTCATATAATTCTTTAATATAAAAAAAAATCTCTTTTAAAATTTATTTAAATATTTTAAATACATTAAATATATTAAATAATTTTTATATCTAGACTCAATCTGTAGAACCAGGACCTACAACCAAACGAAAGCCTTCAAAAGTTCCTCGCATTGCAATACGCTCGCGAGGCCGAAGTAAAGGAAACTTGGAAAAAATAAAACCAATAGTACAACAATGTTTTGTTCAACTTGAGAATAAAGACTGGTAAATCATTGAAAATTAAATAAATTTAATAGTTAAAAAAATAGATTGGTATTTATTATTTCATTTGACAATATATATTCATTTAACAATATATTATAAGTGATAAATAGATACAATTAATTGCAAAAAAATTGTTAATTTTTTATTTCTCATACAGGGAAATTATTATGAAAGCATTGAAAACATTATCCCAGATTGCAAAGCAACAACCTGAATATCTAGACATATGTGCCGCATCAACGATAAATCGACTTGTAGCTCGTCAAATAAAAAGTCTTCGCTCTCAAGTGGCGCGAACAGCATGTTTAGCCGCTGGGGATATTTTTAGCTCGCAGATTCGTGGAATTGATCAGGTATAAATTATTTTATTTTATTTTCATTAAATGGTTTATATGATATGAATTTTTATTTTTAATAGGAATTCGATGATATAGCTGGATCATTGTTACATAGAACAGCGGATACTAATCGATTTCTTCGATCGGATAGTAATGCAGCATTGGATCGAATGATAGAACATCTTCCGCCTCATAAAACGATCACGGTTATCGTACAATGTGGTGCAAGGTGAATTATATATTTATTATTTATGAATATAAAAAATTCATACGATTAATGATGAATTGAAAAATTAGATGAAAAAATTATTTATATTTTTATTTAGCCATCAAAATGCTATTGTAAGAGCTGCTACGGCTAGATTGTTGGCTTCGATAGTCGATCGGATAGGACCGGAACATACTTTAATTTTACCGAAGGATGTAAGGGATAAATTGCTTTCTACAGGTGCAAGATTATTAATTGATGGAAATTTGGATGCTAGGTAAAAATATCAATTTTTTTTTAAATTAAAAATATAAATTATTTCATAATTGCATTTTACAAAATGATTTATATTTTTATCTGTCATAATTTTTCAGAAATCATGCAAAAAAAATGTTTCGAAAGCTTACACATTGCGAAGGATTTCGGAAAGCTCTTACAGACGCTGTACCGGAAACAACTTTGAGACACATTGACAAAACCTTAAAAGCCCTTTAGTCAAATAATTGATCGTGTAATCTTGCATGTCGCTTCGCCATCTGGATCTTGTTTAATCAACGAAACTGCTTCTTGTGAAAAATGAAATTGAAGCTGTTTATGAGTTTCAGTGGCGTATTCGATACGATCTTCGTGCACGAGGAAAAATTAAAAAATTTTATCTAGATTATGAAAGACAATTTTTTTTCACATTATTACTATTTTTTCCTCTACGCACGAACATATGTTTTCTTCCTTGACATATAAACCAAATGGAAGAAAGATGAAAGCATGATTGCTCTGTTAAATGACTGATTTGAATGTTTCAAACTTTTTGATACTCTGATGTATGTCCGTACATTTCTTTTTTATACCGTTGTATAAGCAGCATACATATTTAGAAACCAAAAAGAAATTTATTTACATAATGTGAATTTTTAATATTTTATTTTCTGTAATCAATGTCATTTCATTATAATTTTTTGCATCTGAATTTTTTATAAAATTTAAAATATAATTTTCAAATATCATAACTAAAACTTGATACAGATGATAATTTTTTAAATTTAAAAAAATTTGTTGTTTGTTAATAAATAAAATAGTTAATTAAAATTTAAATATATGAAATTCACATTATGTAAATAATTTATGCTCAATAATAAAATGTAAACTTTATTCTAAGGAAAAAACAAGAAATATAATAAAATAATTTTTACGTCACACTTTTAAATATAAAAGATAAAAAAGTTTAAAGTTATAATTCTATTCTGGAAACTTTATTTTATCAATTAATGTCATTGTTACTTTCAGAAATTGCCTTCAATAATACTTATTGAAATGTTGTGTCTTGAAAAATCAGAAACATTTAATTATAAAAAATTTATACGGAGTTATGTTAATGAAATTTATGAAATTATATACAGATTAATATAATGCAATAATGATTTACCAAAATCGGAATACTCAATTTATTAATTAAATGAATTATAATTTATGATAATAATTTTCTTGTATAAATAATATTTATATAAAGTTTTAAAATTTAAAATTTTATTAATTCAATTAAAAATACAGAAATTATGGTATTTCCAATGTTTTAAATTTGCAATTGTTCAGTAGACATTAGATATAAATTTTAATAACATAAAATTAATTAGATGAATTACAGAATGAAAGAAAAGATTTATTTAAAAACTTCAAATATTTGCACGTTTTTTTATTCAAACAAACATCTGTCTTTATACCGCGATTATTAATAAAATAAAATATGATATGCGTGAAATAGTATTATTAACTTTTACTAAAAATAAATTATAAACAATATAAATTTAATTAAATAATCGCATAATTCGCAGTTTCCATAAAATTTTGCTTTTTTCTTTTTTTTACTTCACCAACTCTTCTACAAGGAGTTGCAGGAAGAAATTATGATTAAATTATGATTAAAGAAAGGTATACATTGCTTATGGCAATGATTCCATTTCAAAAAAATAAAATTTTTTATAATTTATTCAAAAAATAATATTACAAATATCATTAACATCAAATAATTGGAACATATTACAATTTACATTATAACATATATATTATAATACACATATAATAATAAAAGTTATTAATTAACGATAAAAATCTATATTCATTTTAAAATATTTTATAAATTTGCTATTTAATAATTTCTTTAAACATCAATATCAAATTATCAATAAAATATCATCAAAATATTGTTACTAATTATTGTTATTTAATATGAAAAATATTTTTGAATTTTAAATATAAATTATTATATTTTATATTTATTTATTTTTATAGTCATAGAAAATTATTTCGAATTATTGTTATAATTTATAAAAAGCGCTACAAATTTGTAAATATATAAGTAGTTATGTACAATATGAAAGAACAAAGAATTTTATGTGAAAGGCAAAAGAAAAAAAATTGAATCCTAATTAATTAATAAAAAGTATAATTCATTTAACTATTATGCAATAAATTATTTTTACGATATTTTTATTTATATGTCGTGTATTTTTAATTATACCTGTATATATTTATTCGTTGTAAAAAAAAACACATGATATTAAATATTGAAATTTATAACATTTATATATTTCATATTAAAGTTAAATTAAAATCAAAATTAAAATCGTCATATTAAAAGATTTATAACAACTCAGTTCCGCATCGACCGCTGTACTGTTTAGACGTATTGAAATTACGCGCACTCGATTATATGTAATTTAAAATTATGTACGAATTTCATATTTAAAGTATATATATTTTATTTACGAATGTGACAATTTATTTAACGCTTTTTTTATTCGAGAATATCAATTATAATATTACATAATCTATAATAATTAGTTTTTTGAAATTAATCTATCATTAAATATATTCTTTCGCATTTCTTTTTATGAAACAGTTGAAGCACTGAATTGAAATAATTCTAATGGCATTAAATATGTTTCAGAAAAACATTATTCCTAAAATGGAAGAGTGGGTACAATGGCAAAATATAAAGAATGAAAAAAATATCGAAATAACTATACATGCCATTGAAAATATTGTAAGTTTTAGTAACGTATAAAATTTTTTTTCAATATAACGGATAACCTTTTGTTTAAATCGAAAATATATATACATATTTAAATATTTAATTGATATAAAATTTGAATTTTTAATTATATTTATTATATTTATATATGAAAACAAATAATTTTATATATATATAAAATCGATATATTTATTAAAGTAAATAATATTTATACAAAGAAAGAAGATTTTTAATAATTCAATTCGTGTGTATAACAATGTATTTAACAATACATTATTTAAAAATTTAGTTCAGAAAAGAGGATGTAAATGTACTATTCATAGTGGAACATAATGGTACTGTTTTGGGAGAGAGTAATCCAATATTAATCAAATCAACTTTTGATGAATTATCCACTTCTATAATCAATTTTAACGTTAATTTACCAGTTATTCCCAATGATAAAGAAAATATTAATTCAATTGTATCAATTCCTATACTAAGTAAAAATCAATTTATATTAATTCCTTTTATGTATCTTTTAATTATATCATAAAACTGCTCGCAATATTAATACACGAATTTCTAATATATTTGTATATTTATATAGTTAAAGCTGTAGAAATAATAGAAAATGATGAGGAATCTATACAATCTATTTCAGAAGAATTTAAGAAAAATGAAAGTAAAAAAAAATCGATATTCAGTACAAAATCTGGGTTATTTCCCACATCAAAATTATTTGGAATATGTAATTTTGATATAATTCCAATTATATTAGGTAATTAAAATAATTTTATTCTATTATTATTATTATATTCATAATTTTTTAAAACCAACGGATTGATAATATATATATATATATGTGAATTATGAATTAAATTTTCCTTTTTCTATTTTAATAATTTTTACATTTTTGTTGTTTTATATTTAACAACTTTAAAAATTTCGAAATTTTCAGAACTTATAGAAATTTCATATCTTCAAAATTTCAATGTTCAAAATTTTTAAATTCTTAATTTCAATTATTTTAAATTTTATCTTAAATCAATAAAAAGATTTTATTGATAAAAACTTTGAAAATTCGAAAAAATGTCAAATTTAATTCATAATTTCAAATTTTTTAGGTGAAAAAGAATTCTCTGAAAAATTAATTCTAGAAACGCCTAATTTTTTCTTTGATGGTAATTTAGTATCATGGCAGAATCTTCCACGTTTAACAATAACAGCTTCACAGAATCATCTTCCAGTTAATCTTTCAACATTAATCACTGATGCAAATAATATATTTAATTTATTCTATATCACCGTCGAGAGTTTATACAACATTCCAGAAACTTTTACGGATAATTTCAAATATAAAGCTGGCACGATAATGTATAGCGATAGCGAGGTATTATTTAATTTTTATAGTAAAATTTTTTATTAATATTTCTACTATATTTTTTTTAATTTCATGATTTTCATATTTCATTCCAGATTCCAAAAAATTTAATTTTCGATCAAGGTACGTGGACAAAACACCGCGATATCGAGAGAACAAAACGATGGAATACTTTGCGTTACGTAGAAAACCGTGCTCAATTATCGAAATACAAACTAGATTGTGATTTTATGGGAATTAAAAATGAATTCAAAAAGCAATTCGATTTAGCGGTATAAAAAAAGAAATAAAACGTTAATATGTATTAATGGATGCATCTTTTATCGACAATTGTTATTATTTAATTTTTAGAAAAAGATATCCCAAGATATACCGCGAATAGAATGGAATTCCTTGATTCGTTGTGTCATGTGGGACAAAGGACTTCAAACAATACGAGATCATATTACGAAGTATGAATCTGAATATTTTTTACAATTTGATCAATATTATAATGACAAATAATAATAGATTTAGAATTTATAATAACATAATATATAAATTTATAATAAATTTATAATAACAGAGATAAAGAAGAAGAAAAATAATAATAATTAATAAATATTTTTTATATAATAATTTTTTATAATAATAAATATTTATACTTATATTTATATTATATATTATATTAATACTTATATTTTTTTTTTATTTATAAAATAATTTTAATTATTATCGTATATGTAAGAAAAATTTATTAGAATTTATTGACTGGTTTTACAGATACAAACTATGGCCTTTCCAATTTGAAATAACGACAGCAGGTTCACCAATGAAATTTAAAAACGATTTATCAGCTAGGAAACAATTATATCAGTGTTACATCGATATTTCGGAACTTCTTTTTCCAGGAAGTAAATTTTATCATATTTCAATATAGGAGTATCTATAAAATTTTAAACATGTTAAAAATTATATTTTATTTAGGAACAAGTTGTCGAGCCGTAGGCCAATTATATACGTATAATTCAACAGATTTATCGGAAAAATTAGGAATCGATCAAAATATCTTTGTTCTCGAATTATCACGTAAAGACTTAAAAGAAAAAGACAAAAAAAGTAAAGTCGAAAAATCGAAGGTAAAAAAAATATAAAATATAAAATTATTATAAATCACGAATTAAATTATGGATTTATTTTTTTCAATTAAAATAATAAACAATAATAGTAATGAAATATTTTACTGAAAGATATATATAATTTTAGAATAATTCGCAATCGAATCAATCAGAAATTGAAGTAATAAAAAATCAAAGTGAACCAATATTTAATGAAAATGGGGAACCTACAATTGTAGTAGTTGATATCGAATTTTACGAACCTCTGGTTGCTTGTAAAATCGAAGAGGATTTCACATATTTGTAAGTCCAAGGATCCTACTACTTCATTATATTATAATATAATTTCAATTTTATTTAGTGAAAATTTTCACAAATTAAATATTCAAAAGAAAAAATTATTAATTATAATTGATAAAATTATTTAATTTTTAATTTATTTTTAATGTAGAATAGATGAAGTAATGTCTAAAATGGAAAAAAAACCGCTTTATGTATACTCTAGTAAGGTAGCAGAAGAACAGTATAAACATTGTATTCAAAAACTGGCGGAAATTCTTACAGAATCTTATCGAGTATGAGAATATTCAATGTTATGATAAAAATTGTCTATTTTTATTTTATTTATTTTATATATTTTATTTTTTTCCTATCAAAAATTTATAAATATAAAATTTAAAAAATATAAATTATAAAAATATAAAATACTTACAATTTTTTATATTTTCTTAAGCTAGGATTTTTATGAAGAAAATAAAGGAAAAACTAGTACGGGTCAAAGGCCACAAGAAACATATTGCTTCGATCCAAAACTAGTAATATATTATTAAAAAGTATTTTTAAAAATTAATTTATTAATTAATCTTAATTTTAAAATTAGTTTAAACATAAAAAAAGATAATAATATTTAAAATATCCAGAGAATTGCTAATTAATTCTTTGTAACAAAAATATTATTATAAATATTTAAATTTCTTTAAATTTCAGGATGAAATAACATGTTTCAAACAATATCTTTATAAAACTGGACTATATTTAAATATTCGCAATACGTTAAGAATGAAAATTCCTATTTTGATAGATCAAAAATTCAAATTACCTATGAATTTTGTGGGTTCTAAGGAATCTCATGTACATATATTTTTTATACTTTTATACTTTTTTTTCCTCATAATAAAAAATAATAAAAAACATAATAAAAAATAATTAATTATTTATTCATAAATTTTCTTTATAAAAAATTAAAAATTGCAATTTTTTTCAAAATGATTAAAGCGTAATATAATATTTACTAAAAAAAAATAACTTAACTTTCTTATACTTACTATACTTATTATATAATATCTTATATTAACTTTATATTATATTTTTACAGAATATTATCGCTTCTATGTATGTATATTTAGTAGAGCAAATGCACCTTGCTCTAAACGAAATAATTGAATGCCGATTTACGAAAAACAATGAAAATGATTTAAATAAAAAAAAAGAACATATAAACTTACAAATGACACATTTTTATGCTGAAGAAACTTATGAACTTGGAAATTTGGATGAAGCTAAACAAAATTATTTAAAAGTAAATTATAAAGATCGTCATTTAATTAATTAATCATTATAATTAATAATTATATAACATGCATATGCATGTGAATCTCTCTCAAATTATATTCTGTTAATATAATATAATTGAAATTTTTTATAAAATATTAAAATATTAAAAATTGACAAAATTAAAATAAAAATTTTTTGAATTTATAATTTTATATCAAAAAAATATAATGAAAAAAAAATGATATGCGAAATTTTTCTCGCATTCTTAAAATAAGCTTTAAATTATATATCATATATCATTCATATATTTTAAAGTCATCATTTTAAAGATATATTATATCCGAGAAAATAATATATTTTTTAATTTCATTCAAAATATAAGATTATTATAATTTTTTAAAAGATTTTTTAAGAGATATGATAAAAATCCAAATAATAATCCTATAATCCTTATCTGAGATTATATGCCAAGAATAAGAATAAGAATAAGAAAAACAAATATAAGAGACAGTGACAGTCATTTATTACTCCATTTTTATTCTTGTTTTATTATTTGCTCTTTTTATCTATATTTATTCTATTATCTTCTATTTCATTTGCGATACTCTAGAATTGATTCCTCAATTTTTATCTTATTTCTATCATTTTTTCATCATTTGCTCTTCTTGTCTAGATTTATTCCGCAAAATTTAATTCTTAAGAAATGATTCTGATATCTGATTGATTTTATTGTCTTTTAAAATATAAAATATATATAAAATTTATGAAGATATATAAAATATGATATAATATATATACATGTAAATGTATAATATATATAATATCCATATATTAAAAATTGAAGTTCATTTATTATATACGCATATATTTAGATAATATAAAATATTTAATACATCTTATTGTTTCATATATAATTTAATTGACAATTCAAGAAAAATAAGATTTAAAATGAATATAATTTTTAAATTTAATTAATTTCTTTAATAAAACGATAATTATTGCAATATACAAATTTAATTAATATTTCATGAATATAATAATAATCTTATTATTTTCTTAGCTGATACAATCGAATAAAAATGATCCATATGCTTGGACATTATATGCAGTTTTTCTTAAGAAAATAAGTGATATAGAAGGTGCAAAGCAATGTTGTTTAGAAGCAATTATGTTAGATCGACAACACCCAATTGCGTATGTAAAGTAACATTATCTAATAGTATTCATTATAACTTTTATAATTTTTCTATGATATTTCTGATAGAATTTATAAAAAAATTAAAACAATATACAATACAATCTTTATTAGAATAATATATATATATTGCAAACTATAATAATTTTAGATTGTTAATATATGCAATGATCTTCTTTGAGAATAAAGAATACAAAAAGGCTGAAATTTTTTTGAGAGCTATTGTGTATTTACATCCACGCTTCTTTGAAGGCTGGGCAATTTTACACCTTTTTTTTATACGAACCGAATACTATCCAGGTATAAAAATTTTTAATAATATAATTACTACGAACTTATAAAATAAATAAATTTAATTATATTCTTATACATAAATAAAATTAACGATAGAAATTTTAACAAAATATATATATATAATAAATTAAAATGTAGAAAAAATAATATATAATAATAAAAATACAAATAAAGGAATCAAGAAATGTAAATGAATGAAAATGTATTTAGCATTATATTTCATACTTTAGGAGTGGATCTCACGCTTCGTATAGCAGAGAAATGTATGCAAGACAAAACTCGCATTGTAATACTTGATCAAAAACCGCTTTTATGGTCCACGGATTATTGTCCAAAAAATAATTTGTATATAAATATTGTAATATTTTTATTGAAATTGAACTTTTGTGAGGTAAAATATCTTTAATTGTTTTGTTTTAAAAAGTAAGAAGTAAAGAAAAAATTATAATAAAAAACAAGTTGCATAAATATATTTTCAAAAATATTATAATATAACAATATTCAGTTTGCAGAAATGGCATTAGCACAGGAAATGTCAATTTCCAATCGATCAATTCATGTGTTGTACTATATGGCAGTGGAACATTATTTATCTAATAGATATGAAGATGCATTATCTCATTTAAACGAAATTCGATGCAATTATGGAATGGTTTGTAATTTAAATTTTACCAATAATTTATTAAATATAAAAATCAAAGATGTAATGAGTAGATATAGGATATCTTGTAATTAGCAATAGAATTATAAACAAAATAATTTTCAAGGAAAAAATAATCAAAAAATTAATAGAAGAAATAATTATCTTAAATAATTTAAAATATTACGTTTAAATAATTATAAACAAATTGCTAACAAATTTTTTAATATCTTTTAATTAATTTATTCAGGATTATTCAATTAGTAGTCTAATGGGCCATTGTTATTTCAAAATGGGAAATATCGAAAAAGGAATAGAATTCTATCAACATGCGCATATGCTTTTCGATAGGCCCAAAGATTTGCATTTAGTAGAAATTAGGTAATAATCATATAAAAAATATCAACAATAATTTTTAATTAATTTGTTCAAAATCTTATAGTAGAGTATATATATAATATAATAGAGTATATATGTGTGAAGTATATGAATATTTATACATTCTATTTTCTATATTGTGAATAAATAATTTGATATTTTGAATAAATATATAAAATATTTTTTCGAAATTATAAAATAAAATGAAATAATAAAATTGATGTATTTTTATTCATTAATTATAGATTGGGATATCATTATCACAATTACGGTGACTTTGACCGAGCAAAAAAAATCTTTTTGAGTGTATGCAAATTTTCACCCTCTTGCATAACCTGGCTAGGGGTTGGTAAAAGTTGTTATGAGGTATTTATATATATAATATTATATATTATATATATATAATTTATATATATTCCTAAATTATTTTATATATTATTATTATATATACATAATTATATACTAATTTATATATACTAACATAATTAATTTAAAATCTCGTTTAGTAATTAACATTGTTGATATGTATTTCAATTTTTAAATCCTCTTTTTTTTCTACACATATTTTATTTCAGTCAGGTCAATTTCACGAAGCAGAAATATCCTTATCAGAAGCAAACAGGCTTAATAATCAGAATCCAGAAGTATGGGGTTACTTATGTCTTTTGAATATGACTCTTCGAAGATACGATGAGTTTATACAATGTTATGCAGAAATGATCAAAGTAAGTTCATGTATTTTTTTACATTATATAGTATAGTTTCTTATATTTATTATTAAAATTTTATCTTTCGTTATATAGAGTATGAAATTTTCTAATTAGTTATAATGAAATTAATCTTTAAGAACTTTTATGACATTCTATTCTATTCTGTGATATTTTAGTATTTTGTAAAATTATATTTTGATGTCCTGAAATTATATTTTGATAATCTCTTTATGAAGAATATTAATCTTTAATATTAATCTATAAATCAATTAATAAAAATAATAAGATTAAAAATGCTCTCTAAATTTTCATATTTTTAATATATATAATTTGTTCAAAAATAAACTAACAAAAATAAATAATAAACAATATTCTTTATTATGATATAATTTTCACATTTTTTTCACTCAAACAAAATTTATACAATTATTTTATTCTAATCTGTTTAGATTGGAAGTAGAAGTTTTAATGAAATATTAAATAATATTAATATAAAATAATGATAATTATTGCAAAAATTTATTATGAAAAAAATATATTATAATTTGAACACATTTTTATTTTTGTTAAGTTTTTATTTTTGTTTAAGTTTTTTTATGTAATAAAGGAAAAAATAAACAACAATATTTTACTAACAATTTTTATTGTTTATTTAATTTTTTTTTCTTTTTTTTTTAAGTATCAGAATAATCTTACAGATAGAAAACTATGGTTGAGAATAACGAACATGATGGAGGCTTTGAATTACACGCCATCAAATTTAATAGAAACCAACGATCTTGTCAAGGATCATAATACAGAGGGATCTGAGGAACAATGTTAATTTTAAAATTAATGGCACCATAACGAATTAGAGAAAAAAAGAAAGTTTGAATTAATAAAGAAAAAATCATAATGGCACTCATTTTTAATTATTAAAAATAATATAATAAAGAAAATAAATACAATTAATAAAAAATTATATCAATAATATTATTCATTAATCAATTTTAATATTATTACATTTTATCATTATATTTTTCATAATATATATTTTAAAAAATGTTAATTTTTATTAATTGAAAGTTTATATAATTTAATTAATTAATTAATTTGAAAATTATTAATCATATATAAAAATATAAATATCCAAATTTTCTTATGATAATAATAGATATTCATATTTTATAAATCATCTCCCTCTTTGAATTGTTAAAAATTTAATTTTTTTTCAACACTTAATGATATCCTTTTTTAGCTAATCGTCTCATTACTATCTCATTTTAAATGAAAGATAAAACATAAAGCAAGCATATAACAAAATATCGTAATAATAAAAAAAACGTGCAATAAATAATCTTTTAATAAAAAGAAGCAAATAAATTATATAAACTATAAAGTAACGTAACATTGTTTTTAGACTAAAGATAAATAAATATAGCGTATAGTTTAATCTTATAATATTTAGAATATTATAAATGATTGCTTTTTCTGTTTTTTCTTTCCTAAATCAATAGTTCCAATGATATTGAAGTATACAACATTTTTTGTGTATACATATATCAATCTTCAATATACAATTAATTCCTATAGCCAATTACAAAAATATCATTCGAGATCGCAATATCTGAATAGATGTTAGTATTCTATTGTCGTAAAATTTTATATAAAGTATCAAGAAATACGAATCTTGGCCTTGTCAATTTCTATGTATTATAAAAGCATTGTAGTAGATTAATTTATAGTGTACTAATCCTTTGCAGTTTTATTTCTTTAAAAAATAAAAAAACCAAAACGAATATTTTATACAAAATATTTACATTGTTTTTTTCATTTGTAACAATGTAATATTAGAAAAAAAAAGATAAAAAATGGATCCTTTTGTAAATGAAAATAGAAGATAATCATATAAATAGTTATATATTATCTCCAATGTATTTAAAAAAAAATTTTCATTTAAAGAAAATATTAATAAAAAATGATTAAATGTAAACTCACAAAGGATTAAATAGCATTAACGATTGTGCGCAAATAGTATCACTTAGTAATAATAATAATTCTTTCATTATTTTAAAATTGTCTTGTAAATATTTTGCTGAAAATATTTATAATCTTCAAAATAAATTTATTTTAACTTTTCATGAATGTTAAATGATAAATTAACCAATTAAAATGTATTGCTATTATTGTGAAATATTTTAAAATCAAATCAAAAATTAACAATTTAATTTTTAACTATTAAAAGAAATTTCGCAATTATTAATATTTTCAAAATTTTTAAAATTCATTCCTAATAATACGTTAAAACAATATTTTTTATCATAATGAATATTAGAAATGTTTCTAATATCAAAAAGTATAGGTGTAATTTATTACACATTTTATTAAGACTTGATATTGTTTTTATTGCAATATTTTATCATTTATTTCGTTTACTTTTTCTTTGTTTTCTTTTATTTCCTCAATTTTATCTTTACTTTCTTGTACTGAATTTCCATCCACACTTTCATCTGCGGAACTAAAAATATTTTCAGATTTTGTTTCACAAAAATTCATAGTATCCTTTAAATCATTATCAGATACATTATTTTTCTTTGCTGTATTTTCTAAATTCAATATTTCTTTCTGTATTAATTGTTCTTTTTCTATTAACTTATTATTGCATACAGATTGATTATTAATTTCTATCACAGAATGTATTTTATCTTCCAATAAAGATACAGAATTATCTGTTATTTCCTCTATACTTTGTTGCACTGTAACTTTATCTTCGATATTATCACAGTCATTTATAAACTGTTTCATAACTTGTTTTGATTTTTGTTGATCATCTTTATACAGAAGATCTTTATCTATTTCAATAACATCATTAAATATTTCATTATTTTCTAATATTAGTTTCTCATTACAGTGAATATTAATTGGAACCGATATTTCGGAAGACATACTTTCTCGTAAATCTTTTGTTACATTATTTATAAGAGAATCTGAACATTCATTGTTATTTTCAAAATTATTTTTATCGATATCATCTTTGGTAATGTGTTTAGAATTATCTGACAAAGAAATTTCTTCAATTTTTATTTCTTTTATCGATGATATTTTATTTGTTATCTTATTTTCAATATTTGATTGCACATTTTCTATAGTTGATACTTTAATAGATTGAATATTACAACAATTTTCTGTTGCATTATGTTCAATATTCTGTTCATCATTACATTTAATTTTTTTTTCACTATTATATTCAATATTCTGTTCATCATTATGTTTGATATTTAATTCAACATTATTTATTTCAATATTTTGTTCCAATTTTATTTTACTAGGAGTTGAACATTCTTGAGTTTCGTGTGTTTGTGAAACATTCACATTTGAAGAATCATCTTCTGTCATTTTTATATTTTCCTTTAACGATTTTGATGATTTAATAGCATGAGATTTATATTGATCCTTTTGTGTATAAGATTTAAATTCATTTTCGTAATGCTTATATGAATCACTATCTTCCTTTTTTATATCTTTCTTTGAATGATATTGATATTTTGTTTCATTTTCTTTTTTTCTTTGTGAATGAGATCTCTTTAAATTAGGGAACTTCTGATTATTAAAATAAGTTCCTTTGGATTTATCTTCAAATGATTTTTGACGGAAGAACGATTCACCTTCCGACGAAGGTGTATCGACATCTGAATGACTATATGTTAAGCGAGTTCTTTGCCGTGGTCCAACTCTTCCAGTTCCAGCTATACTTGGTGAATTCACTAAAATTTACATATTTTAAGAAATTTACATGAATCAAAATTAAACAAAAATCAATATTATATATAATATATATAATATAATATAATATATATATATATATATCATAACGCGCGCGCGCCAAATGTGTTTTTTAAATATTGTATTCTAATACCTTTTTACGCAAAATATTTCAAAATATTAATTCAAATAAAAAATACATTTATACATTTTACAAATGCATTATTATATTTGTAAAAAAAATAAAAAATAAACATATCATTCAACTTTTTTTTTTATTTCTTATCAAATTATATAATCTTAGATTTTAATATAAATATAATATATATATTATATCATAAATATAATATATATATTATATTATATATATATATTACCTTTAACACTCATTACAGGTCCTTTTGTTATATTGCTTTGATTTACTGTGACTTTAATACTTTTATCAGTTGCAATGACAGTTCTTTCTTCAGAAGTTGGAGAAACAGGAATTTTTGTGGATATTGCTGTATTATTTCTATGTTGGTCATAAGTATTATAAGACCGATTTTCATAATTATTGTAAAAATTTTTTGTTCCACGATGAGGACGATGAGTTCCACGAATGTAATTGACATGTTCATTATCTAAAAAAAAAAAAATAACTTCTAATATTTTTATGTAACGTGAAATTTTAACACTAATAGATGAACATACTATTAACATGATATCTCTTATCAGAATCTTTATCCTTTTTTGTAAAATCTCCTAATGTAGGCCTTGATGATTTTTTTACTGCATCATATATAATATGTACCTATAATGTAATATTTTTAATTTATATTATATTATTATAAATTAATACAAATTAATAACAATTATTTTTTAAATATTAATTTAATAATAATGATATATTATTGATATCTATGAAGTTTTTTATTTAAATTTGAAATAAAATTTTTATAATCAATAATTCAATATATTATGAAAATTTGTTTATACTTTATCATTATCCCATTCCCTACGCCAATTGCCTTCTGCAGTTCTTTGTCTACTAATACGATCTTCATCAATACGATTTCTTTCTGCTCTCCAAGCATCATATGCTGGTTGAGATTCATCTCTGTAATTTCCTTTATTTGATTTAATATCCTATATATAAAAATAAAGTTCTTCATATTTGATACAATCAAATAAACTTATAAAAACAACATTATTACATACTTTCTGATTACCCTCTCTGCCATTAATCTTTTTTCTGAAACTTCCTTTTGTTACTTTATGATGAGATCTATTCCCATTATTTTCTTTTATGTATTCTACACTAGGTTCTTCTCTTTCAGAATCTGCTAAAAAATTGTATTTAGGATCCGGTGGTGGTCCCTCTCCCTAAATGATATTTTATTTTATTTTAAAATTCAATTATTAAACATGCATATAATAGAAAATAAATTTAATAATATGAATTCTATTATATACTTGAGCAAAAGAATGAATTTTTTTTCCTTCCCCAGCATGAGAATGTGATATATATTCATGTTTTTCTTTGGTTGATTTTGGTTTAATTTTAGGAGGATTTACAAATTCTGGTGGTTCTTTTCTCTCTGGCCAATCTGTTGATGGTACCATTTGTACCAAAGCATTTAGTTTTGCTGCATTTTTTTTATCTTCTTCAACTTCCTAATATAATAAAAATAATTTTATTATAAATTATTAAATTATTAAATTAAATTTTATCAATAATATAAAATATTATAAATTTATAATTACATTAAAAAATATATATAAAATTTATTATAAATTTTTATTATATTAAATATATTTGTAGAATTATATACCTCATATCTTCTTCTAATTTCTTCATTTTGTTGTCGAATTTTATTTATTTTTTCTTCAAGTGCATTAGATGCCATCTAAAATATACAAAATTTATATTGAAAAAAAATAAAAATTTTTGAATTCATTTTGAATTTAAAACGATATTATTTACGTTTAAAATTTAAAAATATGTAAATTATTCAAAATTTTCTTCAAATTTTTAAAAATGATAATCTTGAATATTTTAATTACATATTAGAAAGTATAATTATTTGTATTATTTCACGAATATAAAATTTAAATTCATATAATAAAATACATATTTAAATTCATTTTCACTAAAATTAATAAAATTATTTAAGATCAGATATTAAATAAAATATAGTTCTTACAAATTTAATGGATCATATCAATCATAATAAGTTGAATATTTTTAACATCAAAGTATATATTCATGTCACGTTTTTATCGTCCTGTTTCAAGAAGAATTTTACTTCCGAATTCCTCCAAATAAATGTTATAAAATATATAAATAATTTAATATATGTACAAGATTTATATTTTACAATTTATGTGCTTTTTCTCTGCATATATAAAAACATTTTATCAAAAATACAAATTTCATTAACGAAAAAAGATTAACCTTAATTAGTTTTAATTGCTATATACCCTACTAATCAAAAGAAAATTGTAAGAAAATTCAAATATTTCAGTTTAAAAACGAATTAAATTTTGTTTAATCATTAAAAAAATTGATTTTTTTTTTAAACTAAGTCTATTTATATATAGATTATGTACATAATATTCATTAATTTATATAAATTAAACAATACAATAGAATAAAGAGTTTTTACAAAAATTTGGCGTATTAAAATATAATTTATATAAAACTAGGTTATATGAATGTACAATTGATTTCTTTGAAATATAAAAATGAAATAAGTTTAGTATGAAATGTAATAACGATTAAAAAAAATAAACATAACGTACGGTTGCAAGTAGCTGCAAATAGTGTCAAGAGAAAAAAAATTAGAACATCACGAAGAAGAACGTTATGTTGCTTCAATTAAAAATCAGCCACATATGTCACTATTGAGCACTACCCTTATTTTTCCTAAGAAGGACACATTGACACTGCACAACATTCACAGATGCCTCGGTATAATAAGAAAATTATTAGTTGGTAGTTCCAGTGGTTTTCATTATGATATATAAATTTTATTTTTTATAAAACATTTCATTAATAAATACTGATTTTTCTACATATTTGATTAAATTTTTTCAAAATTACATTTTTAATTAAATTATTAATTAAATATAAAATGAGATCATTTTTAATTTATAATTAAATGCAATATATGATTTAAATAATATTCAATTAATATATATATTGTATATATAATATATTTAATATTCAGTATAAAATACTTATTTTAACTATAAAAAATATAAAATATAAAAATAGTTTTATAAATCTTTATAAATTCATTAATTGTATTTTTGAAAATTTTATAGAATATTATATTAAATTATAATATAATGATATTAATGATTTAGGTATTGAATGAATACCACTGTTACTGCCATGCGTAGACATGTCAACTCTTTTCATTACTATTCTGCAATGATCAGAAATTCAATTTGTTTGTATTCTAATATAATAATTATTAGTCAATCTTGGAAAATCGTAAAATTATGAAAGATCGAAATTCTAAATTTTTTGCTTTTAATAAATGGTGTTATTATGAATATCATATTTATTATAAAGCATAACCTAATATATAAAATTTGTAAACATTGAAAATATACAGGTGGTTAACTTCCATAAGAAAATAGCCTCAATAAGAAAATATTTAGAACGTTCCTTTAAAAATGAAAATATCGAAATCTACTGTAATTCTTTTGGTCTTTGTATTAATGTTATCGATATTTGTAGCAAATGTTGCTGACCTGATCAATGTTGATAATCATGTATTAGATGATACCTTGCATAACACAGACATGAAAAAAAAATGGTCACAACCAAAATTTTATGATATTGGAGCATCATTTGATCATTTAATATGGTTTTTACAGGTTTGTATTTTATAACAAAAATATTTATTTATTTACAAATTATATATAAATAATTTATTTTCTTTTAATTAGTTTTTAAACATTTTTTATTTGCTTTTTTTCATGTTTTTAGATATCAGATATACACATAAGTATATTTCAAGATCCATTTAGAATAACAGAATTAAAAGAATTTTGTAATATTACTGTGGGTACCATAAAACCTTCTGTTGTGCTTGCTTCAGGTAATTTTTTTAAAATTAATTTTTTAATATTTATGATATAATAATACAATAATTTAATAGGTGATCTCACAGATGCAAAAGCCAAAGATAAAATGGGATCAAAACAAATATTAGAAGAATGGCAATATTATAAACGTATTTTAGATGATACTGAAATTAGCAAAAGAACTCTATGGTTAGATGTAAGAGGAAATCATGGTAAAAAGCACATATCATTACTATTTACTAAAATACTAAATACTAATAATATATAATGTTTATTTATATAAATTTATAAAATGAAAATTTAAATTTATATTTATATTAATTATTTATATATAATGCATAAAATATATGTATTAAAATTAGCATTATATATTGTATAATAATATTCATAGCTAATTATTAATACAATATTATTTAAATTTATTTCAGATAATTTTAATGTACTAACTCTTGAATCAAAAAATAATTATTATTCAAATTATTCTATTCAAGGAAAGAAGCATCCTAGATCATATATGTATAATATAAATATTGGTTCTAAATTATACACATTTATTGCAATAGATGCTTGCTTAAAACCTGGCCCACGAAGACCATTCAATTTTGTTGGCATGTTAGATGAGCATGAAATTAAAAGTATACATAGTTTAGTAAATAAATCCAAAAATAGTAATACAGATTTTATAATATGGTTTGGTCACTATCCTACATCCTGTATATTATCACAAACTAATATTAGAAATATTATAGGTAACAAAATATATAAATATATATATATTTATTTATATTTAATATACTTATAATATAATATTTATTTATAATATATTTTCAGGTAAACATAAAGAAAGTATGGTATATCTTTGTGGGCATTATCATACTCTTGGTGGCGCAGTGCCTAATATGTATACACTACAACAAGCAGGATTTCTTGAGCTAGAGTTAGCAGATTGGAAAGATAATAGAATGTAATATATATATTTTATTGTATTATAGATATATGTATTGTAATATATATATTTTATTGTATTATAGTATTAGAAATAGAAGCATGTATATTTTTCTCGTTTTATATATTATTATAAGTAATTGTAGTGTTGATTTAAAAAAATTAATATTACTATGTTTATTTATTTTCAGGTATCGTTTGGGAGTAATAGATCATGGTCAATTTTCATTCATTGATATAAAACACAAGGAATGGCCTGTAGTATTAATCACTAATCCTAAACATGCTTTATATATGATGCCTAGAAAAGAAAATATAATGTCTGTTATTAAATCTACTCATATTAGGTAAATATTTTTTTATGATGAAATATATGTAATTAGCCATTAATTAATTAATTAATGACTAATGTAAATATACGTATTTACTACTAAAAATTTTATAATATTTTTTATTTTTTATTATTCTGTAGGATATTGGCATTTTCGATAGCACTGATAAAAATTGTTGAAGTTCAATTAGATGATAAACTTTGGTTTGAATGTGAACATATTAAAGGACCACTTTATGTTTTGAAATGGAACACAACAAACTACAGAGAGGGAATACATACTATTCGAGTTTAGTAAAATATATTTATTTTTTAATGATATTTCTTTCATTAAAATTTTAATAAATTCAACAATTTTAATGGTTGTAACCATATATAAGTGATATTATTGTTTTATAAAAATTTAAAGATTGAAAATTAATAACAAAAAAAAATTATTACAGGTAAGAGTTACAGATATAGATGGAAGAGAAACAACAATATTTCAACCATTTGCTCTTGATGGATCACGTTTATCGTTTCGTATTTTACCTAGACTTATACTTATGTCTAATGTCAGTAATATCGTACGTATATTATGAAGTACATAATATAATTATGTATTTATGTAAATTTATATATTAATATGATTTTTTCTTTTACAGTTTCAATTCTTATTTGGAACAGTATTGGTTTTATTAGTAATTCCATTATGTATACTTCGTTTTCTTCATATATTATGTGAAAGTGAGTAAATTATATGTTATATAATATGTTAACTATTATACAATTTAAAAGACTAAAATATTATATAATTGAAATATTATTATATAATTTATAAATATTATATAATTAAAAGAATATTATATTTTAAATTAAAGAAATATTATATAATTTAAAAGAATAAAAAAGATTAATTTCAATTTATTAAATAATTAAATATTAGATTAATTATTTCTGTATAATAATTTACCATATAAGTAAAGTTTTTAATATTAATTATAAATTATAATATTAATTAAAATATTTTTTAATTAGGAAAGCAAATACATCGACCAAGATTCAGAATAAAATTTTTTCATTCGTGGCTTAGAAAATTGTGGATATTATCAACTGTTGATCGTCTGTTTTTTCCATTAGTATTATATGCATTGTATTTAACAGTTGGTAAGAAAATAATGTAATGAATTTTATTAAAAATCACATGATCAAATAGAAAAATAAATTCCTTAAAAAAAATATTTATTATTCTGCAAAATATATATTATATATTTATGTAATACATAATATGTATTAATACATAATATATATAATATAATTTAATTTTCAAATGGAAAATACATTTAATTTGTAAAAAAATTTTAAGGTCCATGGGCAGTTGGTGAAGTAATAGAAAATCAAACAGGTATAATTTTTGCTTGGGGAACATTTATTGGAAATTCTTTTTTGCCTGGTGCTTTTACTTATGCTTATGGATTTTTCCAATTATTTTCTTTCCATCTACCACTAATGCTAATTCTAGCTAATAGAGTAGATAAACGGTAAGATAAAAAATATAATTTTTCATTAAATATCTTAAATTACATTTATATTTGTTATTAAGTAAATAATATAATATATGTAATATAATAATTAAAAAGTTAAATAATTTTACAGGCTACAAAATACTACTAAGCCAAATAATAAACCATTGTCTAAAATTTGTTTTATTTTACAATATTTACCAATAATATTATTAATTATTATGCAAACATGTATGGCTTATTTCTTCTGGCTAGCATATGGAACATTAGCTACTATATTATGTCCCTTACGCACATGGAGTATTTTTTTAGCAATGATGTTATGGCATCAAGTAAATACTATGCCACATTCATGTCTAAGGTATGCATTATAAATTAAAATATTATAATCTAATTTGAATATTTTATAAAATAAAAATTACTTTTTATTTTTTTTTACTTTTGTATTATTTTATTTACTCTTTGTATTATTTTTATATGAAAATATTATATAATAATTTAACATATAAGTAAAATAATTTTCAAATATAGATAAGTGATCAAAAAAATAGATGTAGTCGCGATCATCTAACCAAAGATAAATGAAAATCATAAAACTTCATAAAAGAAAAACGATATTCATATAAAGAATATTACTATATCATAAAATTAAATTTTATAAAATTTTAATCAAGATTAAATGCAATCATTTTTCTTGGGATTACTTATTTATAATAATAAGCAATCTATTATTAAATATATTTTATTTTATATATGTATTAATTATAATTTTTTTTTGTTATAAAGGTCTGCTGCAAAAATATGGTCTCCCCTTGGTTAGTTTATAGAAGGTACAATAATTTACTATGATAATGTAGTAAATTATTATTTATTTTATATAATTCAAATATTTTCATATTCTTATGTACGTATAAATTTACGAAAAAAAATATATATATATTTTTTTTCATTAATTTCTTAGATAATAAATATATGTATATTTAAATAATATACATAAATATAATTTTTATTTTTTATCTAATAAATTCAAAGTTTTAAATTTATTATGAATGAAGATTAATATAAATTTAAATTAGTATAAAAAAATAAAAATTATCTTATTTATTTAAAGTAAAAAGTTAAAATAATCGCGATTATTATTTATAATTGTACATTGTATTCAATAAGTTCCTTTTGAATGCCAGAATTTATTAATTGAGTTAAAACAAAGACTGTTAATATATTTATTATATGTTTAATAATATATGTTATTTAATTTTAATAATTTATGCTTCAACATTGTTTTTAAATTTATAACTTAAAAAAATTTCTCTTTCTTTTACAATTTTTTATCTGTAACAATAATTGTGCTTCCACATTGTATTTTAATGTTACAGAAATATTGTAAAATATCAGGGATTGAATGAAACTGTCACTTTTTGTAAATAAAAGTTACTTGTTAAATTTTTAATTTTTAAATTATTTCTTTTCTGTTTTTAATTAATTTTATATATCAATACATTTATACAATTACAAATGCTCAGTTTTAATAAATATTTTGTATTAGATTAATAAAAATTCTGAGGATTATATATTTTTTAATAAATATTTTCAAATATATAAAAGTTAAAATTATTTTCTTAATTGAGATTATTTAAAAAAATTGAAATTAGAATAAATATAGAAAAAAAGCAAGTTATTTTTATATAAATATTTCATTTTTTTAATAATAAGAAAACAACAGAAAGTATTAAAGTATTGAAAGTATTATAACAGAAAATTTAATTTTTATAAAGAATTAATTTTTTATCAAATAATTTTATTTAATTGGAATTCCGAAAAAATAAAGTTTTCTATTGGAAAAATTTATGGAATAAAAGATTCAATAATTACGTTCTTTAGTTATTTTGAGACAGAAAAGATAATAATCAAAAAATTACTAATATTTTAGAACTAATTGAAAATTTTCACAGTTTCATTTAATTCTTAGTAGAAATAATATATCATAGAATATATTACATAAGAATTATGTTATTAAAACAAAATAAAAAGAAAATTTAATTATCTATTTTATGCCATATATTATATTTCAGATAATGAATTAAAATTTATCTATAGAAATAAGAAGAAAAAAATGCAATAAAATATATGACATTTTATATGTAAAACAGTAAAGCAAAATATTTCCTATATTGTTTTAAGAACAAAATTTTTATTCAAATCTAATAATCTCTTACAAATATTTTTATTTTAAATTTTAATTTGCATATATATATATACACATATTCATGTATGTGTATACATATATTTATATATGAATTTCATATGATCCAGCTAAATTTTATTTTTTGTGATAAAAAAATATAATTTTATTTATTGGAATTGAAAAATCTATAAGTAAAATTCTATTGTTTTCAATTTGTAAACAATAATTTCTAATTTAATAATTAAAATAATTATGTAAATTATCTTTTAATATTTTTACATTTTATTTATATATAGTCTTGTAGATAATATTTTATTTTGAATAATTAATATCTATTGGCATAAAAAATTAATAATATCTTTTTTAATACAAAAATATAAATCAGTATTTCTTTAATAAAATAAATATTATAATTTTTTTGTTCTATATTCTATATTTTTCTACAAACTATTTAATTGTTATTGTTCTCAAACATGATCTCAGAACTGTAAATATGATCTCTGTAAACCAATGATTCCCAATTATTAATAATTAGTTTTTTCTCTTTTAAATAAATATGTCATATAATTTAAAAAAATATTAAAAATGATTAATAATTAAAAGTTGATTACATTGCACAACTTTTATTACCATTCATAAATATGTGCAATTATTATTTTGAGATTCATGATAATTATAATTGTTTAATTATTATATTGCTTATTTTCATACTTTATTATACTTGTTTCATACAATATGTAATTTTCTAAAGTTTATATTTATATTTATATTAATGATTATTGGGAATCATAATTAATTTAATCACTTCATAATGTATTCAATGTATTTTATAAATTACAAGAAAAATGAAAAATGTTATTTTCAAATATTTAATACATATAAAATATATTCTTAATTAATGAACCAATAAAATCTATATTGCATATATAATAATAACATATGTAAATGTTAATAAATGTTATACATAACTTGAATAAATTGTAAATTGAGTTTTTATTAAATATCTCAAATTTTATTATGATATTTATATGCATCAATCATTTTTTAAATAAAATATTTATTTAATATTATATAAACTTTATTTCTGTGAATAATCAAATCAATTAAAATACAAAAATCATTGTAATTTTCAATTGATAATATACAGTTTATTTTATATATAAGCACAATTATTTTAAATATATCTGCAAAAAATAATTTTATAATCTATATATGTATATATATAATATATAATAATATATAATTATTAAAAAATATTAATTTTGAATTCTCAAAACATTTTATGATTTTATGAAATATTTGTTTCAAGAAATGAAATTATATAAATAAGAATACAATAAAACAATTATAGTTTGATATAACATTATTTTATCTAGCTATAATTTTAATAGCCATACATTAATATCTTTTATATTTTTGTTAATTATTTTTATTTATACTCAAATTGCTTAATAGAAATAAAACCATGCATTTGAAAAATTTTGTTTTGCATCTTTTCATTTTAATTTTTAACAATATAATGATACAGTAATTTTGAAATATTAATATTATATTATTACTCTAAAGTATATAAGAGTTATATACTTATATATGATATTATTATATAGCTTTTAATACTAAAATCTTAATAATTAAATTATAATATTGTTTTCTAGAGCAATTTACTATTATAACTAATTCAATTTTTTGTCTAAATTATCATTATTATACATTTTCATGTTATAATGATTTTCATTATAGATTAATATGTCGGTAGTATAACCTTAATACCTCTTTTCAAATTTTATATATTTATTTATTGTTTTGAATATTTATATATTATTTTAATTTATTACACTTATTAATATTTTTTTATATAATACTTATATAAAAAGATAATAAATAGACCAATTTCTTTAGAAAAATGTTAATTACATTCTATTTTTCCTTTTATCGCAATGTAAAGTAAAACAAATTATAAATTTACAATCATAGTCACAATACTAGCAAATAATATATTAACAATTTTAATACAATGCTTGAATTTAAAATAAGTTAAAAACATATTAAATTATTGATACTAATTTTAAATTTTCTATGATTTTATTGATAATATTAATATGTGATACTTCTACAATAATACTATTAAAAATATTTAATAAATTTCAAATGAAATTTATTTTAGTTATAATCACAAATCAAAATTTAATAAAAATTTAATTTATAAATAATTTTTTTAAATCTCATATAACATATTGATATATTATATGTAATTTTATTAATATATTAATTCAATTCAAATTGAATTAATAATTATTTTATATGTACTTCTCTAGAAATTATTTTTATATTATTTATTTAAAAAAAAATAAAAAATGAAAAAAAATATTAAATTTTTTGCACAAAGTTAGATTTTTTAGATCAAAATTTTATTCATTTTTAAAATAAAATACTTCATTTTTTCATTTACTATTTTATTTATTTTCAATATAAATGTTAATTATACATAAATTTAGAATAAATTTTTTTTAAATTTTACTACAGAATTTTCATTTTATAGTTATTTTATAACGATTTTTCCTTAAAAATATGTTAGGGTTTTTTATTTTATAGTTACTTAGGTAGCTATGGGCGACAAAATATGTTTAGCGTAAACAAATTAATTTTTTGAGGAGATTTGGATTATTTTCTGGAAATCAATTGCATGTCATAGTACACATCGGCAATATGACATCTCTAGATTTAAGACAACAGAAACTCGAACAACAGGTATATGCATAATAACTTTAAATGATTTCGCATAATAATTTTAAAATTTAATTTGCAGTTACGTATATTCATATTTAAAAAAAAATGTTATTAAATTATATATTGTTTCTTGAATAACAAATAATTTTATGATCTTTTTCTTAGAATTTGAAATTAAATTATAATTATGTGTATATATATACATAGAAAAATAAGAAGTAGGTCATTTAAATATTTATAAATATTTGCAAAGTATTTATAAAAAAATATTCTTTTCATTGAAAAATGTATTTTTTATAAAAATAAAAATGTAATTTTGTATACATTATAAATATAGATTTAAAAAAATTTAATATAAATTTTAGAGTATAAATTTTAAAGAGTAATATTATTTGAAAAAATTAAAAAATTTTATCTTACATTAAAGTTTTAAGAAATTAATATATTTACATTTTTTAAGAAATAATATAACATAGTAATATAACATAATATAACAAAATTATATTGAAGTTCAAATTGCTTTATTTTTTGTATTTAAAATTAATTTTTTTAAATAAATTATAGAGACAATTAATTGCACAAAAAATGAAACAAAAACGACAAAGTGGTGCTGGTGGAATGGTACAAGCATCTAATATATCAAGCACTCAACTTACAAGTCATTCTACAAAATGGATGAATCCACATAAAGAGCTTCGAGGTATGTTTAATAATTTAAAAAAAACCATATAGATTGAAAATATATATAAAAAAAATTATATTTGTTTTAGGATATGATGGACCATTACAGTTTAATATATCACAAACAAATACAGATTTAAATACATTTATAGAGAATAAGGATATGGAAGCAAGAATTAATGGTTAATTAATATACTAACCAACTGCTTAATTTTATGCATTAATATTATAAAGCATATAAAAATATTATATTTTTGTTATAGAAGTTAGCACAGAAGGAAACTTTTACCAAGCTATGGAAACTGCTGATTGTGCAGATGAAGAATCATCACCTATAGATATACATTCACCTTCAGAATCTTTACCATGTCCTTCGCCTCTTAGAGTAGCTCCTTCAGATGGTTCTAGTACATTTATCAGTAGAGAAAACAATTCTTCAGTAAGTCTTTCTTTGAAAAAAATTATTAAATAAACAGAATAATTTATATAGTAATAAGTTTTTTAAATTTGTTTTAAAAATACAAATTTGACAATAACTTAAATGATAGAAATTTAAAAAATAATTTTTAATAAATTATATTCAATAAATTTAAATATATTTAAATAAATTAACAATTAATGTTTTAAAAATTGGAATATATATTTATTTAGAGTCCAGAATTAGAGGGAAATGTGGAAGGAAATATAGAACATTTTGTATTACAACCAGCAAATAAAAAAATGCATTATAAATGTAGAATAACGCGAGATAGAAAAGGTATGGATCGTGGCCTTTATCCAACCTATTTTTTACATTTAGAACGTGATTATGGAAAAAAGGTATGTAATTTCATAAAGAAAGTTTATTACAAATAAAGTGGAAATAATATTCTGACTTTTATTTATAGATTTTTTTATTGGCTGGACGTAAAAGAAAAAAAAGTACAACAAGTAATTATTTAATTTCTACTGATCCTACGGATCTTTCAAGAGCAGGCGAATCTTATATTGGAAAATTGAGATCGAATCTTCTGGGAACACAATTTACTGTATATGATAATGGATATTCATTAATGAAAGATGACAAAAGAGACGATCGTTTTAATCCGAGACAAGAGTTAGCTGCAGTGATATACGATACTAACGTTTTAGGATTTAAAGGACCACGTAAAATGACTGTCATTATTCCAGGAATGACATCTGATCAAAAAAGAGTTGAAATTTGTCCACGAGATGAATCTGAAACATTACTTGGTATTTTTAAACTATTATTTCAATATAAATATTATTAAAACTATATTTGTATTTTTTTTTACAGAACGATGGAAAACAAAAAATATGGATAATTTAATAGAATTACATAATAAAACTCCTGTATGGAACGATGATACACAGTCATATGTACTTAATTTTCATGGACGTGTGACACAAGCTTCTGTGAAAAATTTTCAAGTAGTACATGATAGTGATGGTTTGTATTTTATATTTTTTAGTAAAAAAGATATTTAGTTTTTTATATTCTTAAATATTCTTATATTCTTTTCATAAAATATAATAATTTGTTTTTAATGAATTAATATATAATTTAAAAATTACTATATTTTATAATTTTTTTTAATATATTTTTTAAATTAAAATTCATATTTAAAGATTATCTTATTTTAACTAATAAAAGAAATAACTAATAAAAAATGCTAAATTATATAATTTGAATAATAAAATTCAATTTGTCATTTTTTGATTTTAAAGTTTAAAGAATAGTAATATTTATAATTAGTTAAAATATGAAAAAACTTATATAGAATTTAAATTCTTTGTTTAATAATTTTTTTTTTATGCATCAACATAATGTAAAAGTGATTTAGAATACTTTTTCATAAAAATAAAGTATTAAATTTCGAAAATTACTTTATAATTTTCTTTATGTTTTAGTTGATTATGTTGTTATGCAATTCGGCCGCGTTGCAGAGGATGTTTTTACAATGGACTATAGGTTTCCATTATGTACACTTCAAGCATTCGCTATTGCTTTAAGTAGCTTTGATAGTAAATTAGCTTGTGAATAATTCATAATTAAATATAAAAATAATCATATATCTATAAATGATGAACTGCATTAGAAGAATTTGTAATGGACAATCAATTGCAATGATGTTTTTTTATAAACATATCCGTAACTATTTTATCGAAATTTCATGATTAAGAATAATCAGTATAAACCATGTGTTCATTTTTCTTATATGGAAAATGTTTTTAAATGCTAAATATATATTTCACAATTGATGTATTATGCAAGCATTAAGATAACAAACTAAGATACTATAAATATATTGTATCGTTGTTAATCTTAATACATTGTATTATAATATGCATTTCGATATGCATTACATTCAATATTTTATCGTTAATAATATTTAATGAAATAATATTTAATGAATTATTATTTGAAAAAAAAAAACTATGAAGTTTTTCATTTATATATTCATTTCCTTAATTAATACTTGAAATATTACAAACTGTGTTTGTGCAATCAAATACTTGGTTTTTACAAGATTTTACATTTTAGTATTATCATAAATATTTTTACAAAAATGATTTTTTATATGCTCAAAATCAATACATTAAATGTATAATACTGATATTAATACTGCACAATTTACTGCCTATACAGATGATAAAGAATTTTCATATCAAAATTATATACAGAGTATATAAATGTTAAATTATTTTTATGTATCTTTGCATGAAGAACAAAGATTTCAAGCATTCTATTATTATTAAATTATAATGCAAAAAATTATACAAATTTGATTGATATGATTTTGAAAATTAAAATAAAAGAGAATATTTGTCTATAAGTTTTTCTAAATTTATCATTAAAAATTTGGATAATCACTTATTTGCTAATTATATATAATTTATTACTTTTATATAGAAATATTTTCTCTTATATATCTCACAATTTGCAATTATATTTTTATTTACACGAAAATATATTATGTAGCTTTCATTAAATAATATAGCATTTCATTATATGAAGAATTTTTTAATATTTAAATGTATTGATAAAAAATATTATTGTTAAATTGCTATAAATATTATCTCTATATAATATTGTGTTAATTATTATTTAAAAATATTATTTAAAATAAGTATCAAATATTTATTTGATACTTATTTTATTATTTGAAACATCTATTTTATTAATTTAAAATTCTTTATATTTATAAAAATACCAAAGATATTCATTCTCAATGTAAAATAAATGTATTGAAATATTGACGAAAATATTTTAATATTATTCTTTTGTGTAATTAATTGTATGATAAAAAATTACAAAAATATTACAAATTTTAATTTTATTAATTAATTCTATTTTCTTCTTTTCAAATTTACATTTATAAGAATTTAAATATACATAAAAATTTTTTAAATAAATTTCAACAAAATAAACAATTAATTGATTTTATTATATATTTTAAAATCATAAAAATATAATGTTTTCGTCAAAAATACATATAATATATTATGACATATACCAAGCATACACAGAAAATAAAATTAATTATTTAAAAATTTGTAAAATCATTAATATATTTGCATTATATATATATATTAAATATTTATATATTATAAAGTAAAATAAGATAAAATAATGAAATAAAATTAAAATAAATTGTAATCCATTATAAAAATGTTGGAAATTTATAGCTTTATAAATTTTATACATCTTAAATTTCATTTGTGATGAAATATATTGTATAAAAAATAGATATATGTTGTCAAAGACAAATACTTCTTTTAAAATTTTTTTTAAGAAAAACAAAATTAATTTAAAATATTATAATTAAACAATGTTAATATTATTTAGAAAGCCAATTTTATATTTGATTAATTTTTTTACTTATTTTTAACATTTCTTCTGTGATGTAAGTACCAAATGTTATTTAAGATGTATTAATATATAATATAATTGTGTGCGTTCGTATGTATGAATTAAAAAATAAGATCTGTAATTAGCTTATCACATTTAATATTGTAAATCAAAGTGTTCAATGGATTGAATTAAATTTTCACTAATCACTGAAAATAAATATAAATTGCAAATTTTTATGGATTATTTTCAGATTTTTATATAAACTTATATGAAATAAACCATAAATAATATATATTAATAAATATATTTAAAAAAATTTATATATATTACAGTTTTCATTTAATAATAATCAATAAAATAAAAATAATTTTTTCATTCTTTAAAAAATATTAAGAAATTATATTTTTGGTATAGAAAATAATTGAAATAGAACATGAAATATTTATTACCATAAAATTTTTATTAGTATTATCTTCAATACAAAAACATCACATGAAATTTTTACATAAATACTGAACAATAAAATTAATGAGCAAATATTTAGATTCCTTAGTATGCACATTAAATATTCCAAAAAAGTTCTTTTGTATTGAAATACAATAAAGGCACTTAAGGTCTAAAATTTAAAAACATAAAAAGAATATAACACGATTATTTTTTTGTTTATTATTTACATCAATATATATTTTTAATTTTTTCCGTGGATTTTTTTAATAAGAAAAAGAAATGATAAAAAAATACTATTCAAAAATCTTATTTGTATTTTTATTTTTTTTTTCATATTATTCATATTTTTTATTAAATACGTTATTATTTTTTTACTAATTTTATCTTTTTGTTTATTATTTTAAATATATTTAAACTTATGTCATATAAAACTAGATCTTTTAATTTTTTCTTCTATTTCTATAAATTCAATCCTCATTTACCAGTTATATAAAATTGCTGAATTAATTTCGCATTATATATTATATTAAGAATTAACATTTTAAAATACGATCAAATATATTTTGTATTATATTCCATAAAATAATTATAAATTCATTTTTATATGTTAAAAATTCAAACATAATGCAACAAGCGCAACGATTCGCCATAAAATATGTAGCATTAATAAATTCATTGACAAATAGATTAGTTGCAATTATGTATAATTCTAAAATTTATATTAATGAATTATTTATTATTCCTCTTGCTGTTACTACTTCGAGCAAAGAATTACAGAAGAGGAATATTAAAGCATCAAATATAAGAATATTAGTACAAATCGTTCACAAACTTGATTTAAAGAAACTTAAAATATTTCGAAGACTATAAAATAGTCTTGTTCGTGAATATAGAATATCTTTAAAGAATCATTTGCATAATATTGCAAAGTTTTTTCTAAAATTGAATCTTTTGAAAATATCAGAAATTGTTTTATTTTATTTATGTCTATTCATTTGTAAATTCTAAAGACTGTATAACAGAACCCTTTACAGATATTCTAATTATAAATATTATTTCTTTAGCAATTTATTTTTACAAAGTTTTGATATGTAATGTATTTATCATAGTATATTATTTCATCAGCAACATTAAAATATTATCTTGAATTCAAAATATATATACTTATTTTTTTCTTTTTTTTTTTTTGAAAATGTATTTTTCGTAAACATATGTGTTTTAACAATTTTAAATTTTTTGATGCATTAAATGATATTTTAGGACGGAAATAAAATATACAATAAATAATTACTTATTGTATACATTATTTAGTAAGCTCCATAATGTAAAACAAAAATTGTTACATGAAATATTTATTTCGTTAAAAATTACATATAAAATATTATTTTAAAATATTTAATTTAAAACAAAAAAAAATATTTAATTGAGTATAATAATACTATTCAAAAAAGAGCTTACTATATATTTTAAATACAGTTAATACATTTTGATAAATGTTTTAGTTTCTCATTTTTATTATTTATTATAAATTAATAAATTTATTTATTATGAATTATATTTTCTAATTTCAAATCAATTACATATTTTATTATTTAATGAAAGGCTATTTAGAACGTATCAAAAGACACTTCTACAGCTTGAAATATTTTATATACACATTCAATACGTACAATTTAAATTTTTAATTGTCAACATACAAAATATGTAGTGTAATATATAAATAAGATTATTAGAAATTACAGTTTGTAGCACGTAGATCATATACTATGATATGCGAACAATTTTGCAATTAATGTTTGATAATTATAAATTAAAAAGAGATAAAATTTAATAAAATTATAAAAGCATTCTATTAATTTTTCACTTATATTTAAAAACATTTTTTTCCAGAATATAGAAGCTAATACAAAATTATCATTAAAAATATAGTATTGCAAATCAACAAGAAATTATATTTAAGAATATCAAAAATATACAAAAATATTGCATAGATTTAATGATATACCATAAATTACTGTATGCCCAATTTAATTTAGAATATAGATCACTTATGTATTTTAAATGAATGTAGTACTATATCAGTACTACAAATAAAATGAGATAATTTTAATTTTAAATATTATTAAAAGTGTATATTATATGTGATTAAATTTTAAATCTTCATAATATATTTCCAAAATTTATATTTTTACTTAATATAAATTTCATATTTTTATATGTTTTATTTCATTAATAATTTTTTTGTTCAATTTTTTTCTTTTTTTTTTTAAATGGAATTTGAATTTATTTCTCTATGATATTTATATAAAATAAATTTATTTTTAAATATTTTCTTATCCTTAAAAATTTTTTATATCAATCTATTTTCATTGATATTTTTGGCAATAATTTTATAAAAATGTCAATATAAAAAATGTTTTTTATAATTATACAGACCATTTTATTGGTATATTATAAATCATGCAACTACAATATACAATATATATATATATATATATATATATATATATATATATATATTCTTGTGATGTGCAATTTTATTTTATATTTAACAATATTTTTATAAAAAAAATTATTTTTATATTTTTACACATGTAATGGGGCTCATCTTATGCTGCAAATGTAGCAATTCACATTTATTATATTATTGCATTTTTGCAATAGATAAAAATCAATATAATTTAAATTGAAATGTAAGCATTTATAAATAATTATTGAAGAAATAAAAGTTTAGAGAAGTAATTTTTGGTTTAAAAGATCGCAGTTTTAAGCAAAGTAATTTAAATAAAATCAAACTAGTAAATAATTAAAAACTATCATAAAACAATATAATCTAAATAATTTTTCAACAGATCTCTCGATATTAAAAATTTTAATTAATCTGTTCATTAATCAAACTATTCATGACAAAAAAATTTAATTTTTAATTATTATTGTTTTAAAAAAATAAACAGGTATTAAAATAAAAACAAAAATAATAAGATTGAGAATGTGATATAAATTCAATTTTAATTTATTATTCTTGAAAATATATTAATACTGAATTTTATTATATTTGGAAATCCTTCCTTTAAGATCATAACTTAAAACGTCTTTTATACATATTATAATATTGATTACAATATGAATATGCATTTTTAAATATTACTAATTTAATATATATTGATATATTGTAATATGAATATAAATTAAATTAGAAATATTATTTAAAAATGCATACTTTGATTATGAATATTCTTTATAATTTTACATATCTCCTTTTTTTATATCACCTGGGATATTTTTTATGGTTGACCTGCCAAATCTAGGTCCTGGTATACGCGATGGTGGTCTGGGAATAGCACTTGTAAGATTTGAAGATCTATTCCCAGTCTTCCAATTCATTGGTGGTCGCAGTCTTGTTTTGTTTTCAACAATTGGTTTATTAAAAACCTATACAATATCATAATATATATTAATAAATAATTTTAAAATATATTTATGAATACAATTTATATATATAAAATAAATAATGAACTCACTTCAACTTTCTTTATCATATCCGTTTCATTCGATTGTTTTAATACAGTTTCCGTAGGATGACCTTAAAAAATAAATTGTGAATAATTTTTATACAATGATGCATGTGATACACTAATTTAAGTAAAAATAATAATTATTACATTATTTAATGATTTTTTTATTATTCAATATTTAATGTTCTTTTAATAAATAACAATTGCATATTTTATGATAATTATTTTATATATATTTTAAAGTTCTTAAACTTTAAAAATATATATTCTATAATAGAAAATGAAATAATTTTTACATATAATTCTTATACATACATTGAAATCATTTATAAAAATTTATAAAGAAATCTAATATAAAGAGATGAAAATTTTTTCACAAATTTTTATTTTCATCTAGAATATTTTCAATTTAAAATATTCTTAATATACAAATCAATTTGAAATATACAAAATCAATTTTTTATTATATTTCACTTATATATTATTTAATTATTTAATTTAAAAGATTCATATATTTTTTATAAATTGCAATAATTTTGAAAAATGAACATACCACCAATATTTGATTGACTAGATTTTGTGGGACTTATTATTGGAGAACTTGTTTTAACATTAAAATCCATACTCAATGGCGAATCACCATCACAATTAACATTATTTTTTAATATAGGAGAAGGTAAATCTTTTTTCATATCAACCCAGGCATTTTCTAAAACTCGTCTATTCAATTGAGATGTTACATCTTGTTTCAAACCTAATTAAAAAATAATATATTTCATAACATATTTTTAATATTATGATATCAGATAACTTACTTTCTTCTTGCATCTTTACTATCTGATGTAATTGTTCAATATTCATTGGCTGTGTCCTATATGAATTGTGACTACTATCTGAACAAGTACTGAGTCTATCATCTAAATCAGGTGCACTATGAGCACTCTGTGTACTTTCAATACTTTCTGTAGATCCTCCACCACCCAAAATTTGAAGTTCTTCTATACCTGTATTTAGTTCCAAAAGTCGTTGTTCCGAACCGCTTTTCATTTTTCCAAAAGAACAAAATTTATTTACTACACTTTTTTCAATATCTCTTACAATATTTGGTTGTGAACCTTTCATATAACCAAAATTAGATGCATTTGTACATCCTGTCATGTTAACAGTTTTCAATGAATTAGATACAAGATTAGGATTAGACTTTTGAAGAAACTGTGGTAATTTTGAAAGTGCTCGCGGAATATGTTGCTTTCGTTTCTGCAATTTTGAAAATGGCTTTATAAATGTAGTATCCACATTATCAAATGATTCTGCATTTTCCATATCAGTTTTACCACCATGATTATTACTTTTTTTAGTAAATGTATAGTACTTTTTGTCTGTTGAATTTTTAATACAAACATTTGTTTCATCTGCTATTTCAGCACAAGATTTTATTTTAATAGATGATTCCTTTTTATATGTATTATATTTATTCTCTACAGGAATATCATTTTTAGCATTCTGATTTGGAATCTCATCAATTTCCTTCTTAGGCTTTTCACTTTGATGTTCTTTAACTACATGATTAAATGTACAATCTAGTTTATGATCTCCGGTTTTGTATATTTCTGCTAATAATTCTTTCCTCAATAATGTTGGTGCTTTGAATGTCGAATTTAATACTGTATTATGCATTTGAAATGATGCTAAATGTTTTTTATTCATTCGATATGTAGAATTTAACATAGTTGTATTTTTAGGAGTTGATTGATTACAAAGAGGAATAGGCAATTTGAACATAGAATTTAAAGCATCATCATGAATTAATGAAAAAGAGGAATTTGTAGGAGGTATGGGAAATTCAACCATATTTTTTGATGAATCATGAACTGTGGTTTTTTCCAATGCATACATTTGATCTTTATTATAGTGCATGTCATTTTTATCATTTGAAGTTATATTATTTATTGCTTTTTCAGTATTAGTTGTACAATATGTAGTATCTAAAATAAATAAATCTTCTGCTTTTTGAGAAGCAGAAGGATATGTTGTATTTAAATTATATGATTCTTTTTCTTCATTATTTTCTGATTCTAACATTTTTATATTATTATCAATTTTATTTACGTATATGGAAGACAAATTAGTTATATTAGATTTATTTTTATCTGAATTTGATACTACAACCATTGCAGAAGTTGTATTAGCACTATAGGTTTCATTTAATTCTTTTTCAGTCTCAAATTCATTTATAAATGTTTTATTCCCTATGTTCAGGCAGTAACTTTTATTATTGTCCGATTCTTTATTTTTCAAAAAAGTTTCATTTATGTCTGAATTTCTTAAACTTTCACACTTTTTAATTTCTTGGTTATATAAATGGACCATATTTGAAGCTTTTTCATCTTTATCACATTCTGTATTACATAATGAATCATCTCTAGGTAATGAAGTGATAGATGAATAAAAAATGGAAGGTTGTGAAACATTCATTAATGGATCACTAAGACCAGTTTCCATCAAATTAATAAATGAATCAATTCCTTTTAAATGAGACATATTTAAGAATACTTCCATGCTTTCTTGACCTGATGTTATAGGCTCATCAGCAAAAAGATTAACATTTGTATTAGATGGCATTTTTAACATAGGAGGCACAATTTCTTCTTTGTTGGCAGTAGACATGTCTGAATATTTACTTAACTATATGAAAGAAAATATATTAAAAATCTTATAATATGAAATATTCTATGATAAAATATATATTTAAATAATATATATATTAAAAATTATATAAAATATTTTAAAAAAATATAAATAAACTTACATCTTCTTCTATATTTGAAAAATTTGAAGTTCTCCATGTATTTGATACAGGTGAAGATAAAGGTTCCAAAATAGATTCAAAACTAGCTTTACAAGATCGTTTCTTGGATCTTGTAAATGTTCTTGTATCAATAGATTTTTTATTAGCTGAATTAACATATAAATAATATATATAAAACTATAAATATAATTCTATGATATAATGATTACTAATATTACATTTCTAATACCTGAAAAACTTAACTCTGGGTCAGTCTTTAACCAAGTATATAAATCATGAACAATGGGTTTTCCTTTATATTCTGTTGGTATATACAACCTATTAAAAAGTAATAATAATAATAAATAATTAAACTATATTATTATTAACCAAAAGCTTGTAAACAAATTCAGTTGCATTTATAAATAAATATAAAATTTGACAAATGACTCATTTAAAATCTATTTAAAATTTATATTCTAATGAAATATTAATTTAATTATTAGATAATTATTGAAATAAAGTCATTGATTTTAATGATTTTGAAATATGTTATAAAAATCAACATTTTTAATAATTTTTCGTATAACGGGTGCTTCGCCTTAGTTTTAGAAATATTTGCAAAAAAATAATTGCCACTATATTGAATTTCACGTATATATATATATATATATATATATATATATATATTCGTAATAAAGTCGCGCTCCCATAAAATTCAATATAATAGCAATTTTTTTGCAAAAAATCTTAAAATATCTTAAAATTTAAGGCCAAATGGCAATTATATATGTAGAAAAATTATGTAAAATATTAATCTGATAATATATTACAAGATTATGCTGAAGAATTCTCAATATATACATTTTTTTTTATCTCTTTAAATTATAATTGTATAAATTATTGTTTAATTCTAAAAAAATATTGTTAAATTATAATAACAAATTATAGATAATATTTTACAAAAAACTATATTTTACAATCAATCTTAAAATATATAATCAGGATTCTCAATAATTTTTTCTTACATATATAATCGCCATATAAATAATTAACGATTATATTAAAACTGCTTACCAGCTATCGATATTATCAAAATCAAAAACAGACACATCAATAATTTCAGATTCATCAATAAAACTTGCATCATCTGTATATTGCTTTCGCACAATTTCTGTATCCACTTTTTTATCTGACATGTTTTGTTCAGATTATAAAATTAAAAGTTCTGATGAACACATATTTTACCGTTAAAGTATATTTTCCCGTTTAGTTGAGTGACGTGGTAGATATATAAAAATAGCGTTGTGTTTTCCCAAATCATTTATAAAATTTTTGAGGATTCGGCACCATTTATACTTTAAAAATATGTATATTAAAATAAATTAAACCCTTGACAAACATAACCGCAAATACGACAATAGGAACTTTTTAAGATTTTTAAGCAGAATGAAAGTAGATGTTTAACGTTCTTTAACTTTTATAGATATCATTTTACTATGGTTAATATCGCTTTTATAGTGTAATTGTTAGTAAGTTGGCAATTGAAAGGAATTCTATTCTGATTGGTTGATTTCGGCCAATTCAATACATTCGTAAAAATAACACGCACACTGGCTGAAAATGTCATAATGAAAAATGAATAAGATTATAGCATCGTGTATTGATGATCAATGAAAAAGAATTCTTTATATTCTTTTTGTCCTTTTTCATTTTGACTGCTAATTTATTAATATTATAATATACTATGTTTAAATTTCACTTATCTATTTGAGTAATAAAAAATTAATTACTTCTAAGAAATTATATGTGATAGTTGTTATTTAAAAAATTAAATATAAATTTAATTATTGCTAAAAAATAATCATTTTATCTATTTTAAATATTTTAGATATTTTAGATATTTAAATATTTAATTAAATGCTTTAGATATAAGGTATATTGAATCAGCTTTCGTTAGACCGATTTTTTCATGAAAATTGTATTTATAAATTTTTATCTTAAAAGCAATTTTTATTTATTATTGCATTATTTATATTTGTAGATAACGTACAATAACGTGTAAATAAATTATTATGAGGAAAAAACTCCATATTTTATATTCCGAAATTGTAAAGCTAATTCTAATTATCTAAATTTGGATCACGTGATGTTGTTTACTTCTAAATAATTTTATAACTATTATTATACTGTAAGTTCATTGAAAATTAAATTTGAAATTTTTAGATAAAATTTTATGAATCGTGTTAAATATTCATAAGATTATTTTGAAAAATATTATTTATAATATAAATTTTTATAATTATCTATCGATAATATATTATAAAAATAATTACTTATTATATATGATATGTTTAATATTTTAAAATTAAAACTTACAAGTTTTGTTGTATATAATATGTTTAATATTTTGAAGTTAAAAGTTATGTTATAATACTTATATTACAAATATAAATTCATTTAATAATTACAGTTCATGATAAACATTTCATAAAAATGAGTTTCAAATAACAGAATGTGAAAAATGGTTATGTTCATTACACGTGTATTAGATAAATGTGAATATAATTTAAAATTTTTTTCTACGGCTATATAATTATTTCAAAAAATAATTTATTTCATAAAATAGAAATGTAAGTTTTATTAAATAATTAAATTTTTAATGATTTGAATTTTTTATTTTTTATAAATTTATATAAAAAAATATTTAATTATAATTATATGTTAATTTTATATTTTTATAATTATATTTTATTTTTAGTGAAAAAATTGGGAAAATACAATAATTGTTCAAGGAAACAATAAAATAAATATACAAAATTTTTTTTAGATTAATTTTTAATATAAATGTTTATGAAATAATTTTAATTTTAATAAATAATTAAAGTTTTTATAATATTAAAAATTTATCTTCAGCAAAGTTAATTATTTTAATAATGAATATTGATTCAGATAATAGTGAACCAGTTAAAAAAAAAACTAAATCTAATAATATAAAAAATGATTCATTTTGTGTTTTAAAAGACAAAAATTACATAGATAAAAATTCTGAATATCAGGAAAAAGAAGAGTTAACAGATAATGAAGATAATGAAGAAAGTACATTATCAAATAAAGATGATGATGATACTTTATTTCCATTTCCTCCGGATTATGATGTTACAGATATGTTAGAAGGAATAAAATATCATGGATTATTTCCTACAGTTACAGATCGATATTTTACTGCTTATTATAAATTAAATGTACAAAGTCCTGCAGATGACATTTGTATTTTAATACATAGTAATCGTATTTGTATGCTTACTCTTGCACCAAGTCATACTATTTTTCAAGGTGATAAATATATAACAAAAGTAAATTTTAAAGTTAGTAATAAACTAGATAGAGTCTTGAATAAAGTTTCTGGTAAAAGTAAACATGGTGCTCAACCTTTACAAATGAATTCCAATATTTGTATAATTACTTGTTCAAATGAAAAGACATACATTATTAAATGTTGTATAATTGGAAAATTAGTAGAGGTAAATGAAGCATTAATAGAAAATCCTAAACTTTTATTGGAACCTCCACATAAAGGAGGCTACATAGCTATAATATTGCCAAATATAAAACTTTTAGACAAAATAAAAGAATCTTTGTTAACTCAGGAACAATATAATTTAAAAATATTAGAACAAAAAGTTACTATGAATCATTTGGAAATATCACAAGTGTGTACAACAAAGACTTTATTGAATAATGATTTAAAAATTATAAATAAGGAAACTCAAACACATTGTAATAAAGATCAAATTATTTTATCTAATGTAAGTTGATCTAATAATATAAAAACATATTATAATTATTTATTATATTTTTTATCTAAATTTTAAATAGCAATAAATATTATATATGGAGTATCTATGCTTTCTTTTGTAAAACCATTTTAACCTATTCTATGAATAAAAATAAAAAAAAAATGTTATATAGGCTTATAAATGTTTTATTATAAAATAATAAAAATACTAAATGACTATGGACTAGTTTTTATTCGATACAGAAATAAAAATATATTTTTTAATATCTATTTGATACGTTTGCAAAAATATTATTCAGTTGTTATAAATAGATATTTTGTTTTATATTATATATTTTATATTATATATTTTATATTAAGAATGCTAAATTGATCTATATAGTATTGAATAAAAAACTATAATTAATCTATTATTTTGTATTTTTATTATAATTTTTTAATAAAACATTTATGAGCATACGTTTATTATGTAATTTTTTCTTATTTACTTATAAAATATTGAGATAAGTTTTACCAAAAAAATCTGGGATTATGCATAAAAGAAACATTATTTGTATTTTTATTTATTACTATAATCAATATTTTATATCTAACTTTAATAGTTACTAATTACAGCATAGTCATCTTTGGTGTATTTTTAAATTTTTAAATTTAAAATAGTATTATATAAAAATTATTTTCATTTAAATATTTTAAGAAACTGTATTATCTATTTAAAATATTATAATAAAATTATAATGTGAAAATTAAAATTGTTTTATGGCACACATATAATTAAAACTAATTTTTTAATTTACTGGAACCAGCCAGTTATTTATCTCATGTTTATGTTTAATATATAGAATTACCTATATATATAATTATAATGTATATATTTAATAATTTTTTTATAATAATATAATGAAACTATTGTTATTCTTGTTTAATGAGAATAGATTTCTTTTCTGATTCTTGTACAATATCGGTATCTTTTTTAGAAACTTTAATAAGATTTCCTAAAATAATTCCTGTAAAAAGAATCATTCCTATCCTGTGATTAGAGATGAATTTTTTGGCACAATCTGCAGGATTGTTGATGTTCAAACTATATATCTAAAAATATAATAAATATTATTTCATTAAAATTTTATATCTATAACATATATATAAAATAAATTTTTTTTATTTAAAAATAAGTTTTATTTATTTAAAATAAATAAAATAATAATAAAATTAAAATAAATAATACAATGTTATTAATATAAAATAAAAATAATCTTAATGTAATTTTTTTTTAATTATAATATATGATACTTAAAAATTATATGATAATTATGACATACCTGATTAACAAGATGAGTACCAACTAATCCTACTGCTGTGTAATATGGCCAAGTCTGTGCAGCTAATATACCTGATGCAATTAATCCTGTTATCATGACTGTACTAAATCCAGATAAATAAATTTTGCTTTTGTCTCCAAATTTTAAAGCTGTTGATTTTATACCTATTATAACATCATCCATTTTATCCTGTAATTCAAAAAGAAAAAGTAAAATAATGAATATTAATTTAAATACAATATATATATTTGAACATACATAACATATATTATTATAAAATATGAATTTGTTCAAATATTAAATTAAAATATTAAATTTAAAAAATACAATATATTTATATAAAGAAATTAATGTGCAATATATTTTTTCAAAAATTCATGATATCAAAATCAAAATAATAAATATAATATAATAAAAAAACTTAAATTTACCTGATGTGCATATATAGTATCATATAAAAGCGTCCAACAAATTCCAGCAGTATAAAGTGGCAAGCATACAGACCAATTACACGATCCTTGCACAGCAGACCAACCCAAAAGTGCACCCCAATTAAAAGTCATTCCAAGAATTAATTGAGGCCAATATGTTATTCTTTTCATAACAGGATATATTATTACTAAAACTATAACAAAAAATTTAATGATTTTTAATTGTTCTTTTATATAATAATTTAAAATAAAAATATTTTCAAAATTAAAACAGTTTTAGCAATTAATTATTAAAATTAAGAAATAGTGTTTTGTATAAACTTTTTAAACATTTTTTTAAAATACCTAGTGAACTTGCTCCCAATATAATACTATAAAGATTTAATTGCAACAATATAAGCAATCCCAAAGTTAATTGGCTTCCAAGGAAAATCAATGATTGTAGAGGTGAAATTTCTCTAGTAACCAATGGTCTATCTTTTGTTCTGGCTACCTAACATTAAAATTGTTTTATAATATGTTATATTAAAATATTCAAAAATCAATATTACCATTCCATCAATATCTTGATCCCACATATCATTTATAATACATCCTGCTCCACGCATAACGAATGCTCCTATTCCAAAAAGACTTAAAAGTTGAAAATCTGGTAGAGCACCTGGTGCTGCTGCCATAGCTATACTCCAACCACAGGGCCAAAATAATAACCAAGATCCTATATATAAAAATTATTTTTAATTATTTGAACTATTAACAAATTACATTTATTTTATGATAACAAAATAATGAATTATACATTTATTTAAATATAATATAAAATTAAATTATAATTTAAAAATATATAGTTATATAAAATTATTAAATGAAAAAATCTATAACATCATCATATTATAATAATAATTCATAATTAACTCTTATCTTACCTATTGGTTTATCTAGTCTTATAAGTCTTAAATATGGTTGTATTAAAGATGGAGAATTATCTACTAATTTTTTAGAAAATGTAGTTTTTTGATTTAATTGAATATTTGCAATTTTAACAAATTCTGTTATTTTATTTCTTTTATTCGTTTCGGATTTATTTAATTTCTCTTGCGTCTCTATTTTACCATTTTCATAATTATATTTGTTGTAGATGCAAGATATAGTGTGAATTGTATCATTAGAAGAACACAAATGAATAACAGATTTTTTTTTATTAAATTGCATATAAAATCTTAAACATTTATCATATTTGAATAATTGTTGATACCACCGCATCATCATCAATTTCTTGTTATTTATAAATAATAATAATCTTTTATATAACCTCAATTTCCTTTAATTCAAGTTATATTATGATAAATATGCATTATTGAAAATAGTATTCGTACATATAAAATAATAATATTATTATTTACAAGCTCTGCGCCATCATAACAAACCTTTGACATTTTTTTACATTATGTAAGGAACTCCTTAAACTATGCTAAAAATTAATTTATCATGCTTTAGTGTAGAATTACTTATATATTTATAATCATTATATAATAGTTGCGCATGCGTACTTGCTAATAATATTTCGATACGCAATAATTAATAGAAGAAATATGACAAATAAGTAATAAAAAGCATTTTAATTATTTTAATTGAAAAATAAAAAAGGATTTAAGCCAAATTTAATCAGATTCTAATTGAACATATTGATTTGAGTAATAGTAAGTATATAACATATATAATATAAAAATGATATAGTATATAAATGAATATATATTAAAATAAGATTATTATAAAAATTGATTATTTACTTTATTCTATTTTATAAAGTGTTTATTAAAATATTTAAAACATTTTATAAAGTGTTTATTTTATAAAAATATTGCATATGAAATTTCGTATTTCGAGTAATGTGCATATTAAATTTTTAAATTATCAAAATGTATAAAATATAAAGAATTATAAAAAATATATCAATATATCAATTAAGTTTTAAATATATCTATATTTTAAAATATCTATGATTTTAAAATTATTATATGGAATATAATAATAACTATGTTCAAATAATTATAATATAATAATAGTTATTAAAAATTTAATTCTAATAAAATTATATTTTTGAAAAGCCCGCCTTAATGTTTTGAAATTGTATTCAAAATATGTATATAAGTAAGTACTTCCGAGAACTTAAATATTTAAGTATAACTAGTTATCTGTATTTTATGTTCAAGGTATTTTTAAGTAAACTTCAATTTTTTACAATGTCTGAAATTCAGAAATTCGAAGTTTTATTTATTTTGGGAGGTCCTGGTGCAGGTAAAGGTACACTGTGCAGGAACATTAATGAAAAATATGGTTATGTACATTTATCAGCTGGTGATCTATTAAGAGAGGAGCGTATGAATTCCAATTCGAAATATGGAGAACTCATTGAAAATTATATTAAAGATGGAAAAATTGTACCTGTTGCAATTACTTGTAGTCTTCTGGATCGTGCGATGCAGATGACCAATAGTCCTCATAAAAGATTTTTGATTGATGGTTTTCCACGAAATCAAGATAATATTGATGGTTGGAATGAGGTATAAAATTAACAATAAATTTATATATAAATTTAGCATTATATATTGACATTGTTAAAATAATAGAAATTATATTCTTAAAAAATATATTAATATAATGTTTATCTTTTTTATATATACATTTTTAACATATTATTTTATCAATAGGCAATGTCCAATAAATGTGTAATAAAAGGAGTATTGTTTTGTCAATGTAGTAAAGAAGTATGTACTCAGCGATGCTTAAATCGTGGTGCAGCGGGTAGTGGAAGATCTGATGATAATGAGGAAGTTTTAGTCAAAAGACATGAAACTTATATCTCTAATACGTTACCTATAATTGAATATTTTGAAAAAGAAGGCTTAGTATATAAAATAAATAGTATGCAATTACCAGAGAAAGTATTTGAAGAAGCTAAAGAAATTTTATCTAAAATAGGTTGGTGATGGATTAATAAAAAAATTTAATAAATGATCTTAATGAGATCAAATTATGCCCTATTTGCATTTAATGTTATTTTATTACAGAAAAAATATATTTTGTAAAAATATTTTATTCAAACTAATATAATGTATTATATTTGTATTATATTGCATTTAGGGGATATTAAATTATTCCAAATTGTCTCAAGATTTTTTGTTTTCTTAATGTGATTGATGTAATTGATTTATAAAGTTTATTATTTATAACTTTACAATAATATTTTGTATAAAAATTTGCAAATATTTTTTTGTGATTTTTAATATCTATTTAATCAAAATTTTGTGGAAAAAATTATTTTTAAATATGTTTATGGAATGTTTATTTTGTTTAGAGAAAATAATGTAGGAAAATTAACAACATGATTAGAGATAGATATACGTACTATGCTTATATGAATATGTATTATATGTAAAATATATTTTTGATGCAATATTAATTTGCTTTTTTATTATATTCTTTTTATAAATTTGATTTTTTAATGGCATATTTATATTTTAAATACAATAATTGAAAATATATATAAAATTATTTTTATTAAAATTATCTTTAAAAATTTATTTTAGATATTTTAAATAGCTTTATTTTTTATATTTTATTAAAATATTAATCAATTGATATTTCTTTTAAGTATAATATTTGTTTGTTTATTTTTTAATAAATTTTTATTATTAATTTTTTTTGCTATATTTGATAATCTTTTAGAAAAAAGCAATATTTCTTATCATTATTATCAAAATCAATATGATCTATTTTTTTATTATTATATTTTTTATTTTCGAAACTAGATTGATACATGATCAAATAATGCAATGATTTTTTCAAAATTTAATTTTCACTATCTTTATAAAAAAAAATTTGAATATAAAATATAAAATATAAAAAAAAATTTGAATATATAAATTTTAATGAATAAGTAAAAATTTAATTGATTAATAAAATATTAAAAGAAAAAAAGATAAAAAAGAACAAATTTACATTTTACAATATAATTATTTATATGTTATTTAACAATATCATATGCTAATAATATCATATATCTATACTAGAAATGTAAACAAAATTAATTCATAGTGACGTGATTCTTTCCGAGGTCGTGTATAGCTACATATGAATCATTGAACTTTGAAGATATACATATATGAATGTTGTCTAGCATAATGTACAAAGATTCTTAAGTAATATTTTATATTACTCATTTATAATTTCATCTTTATACATATATACATATATATATGTATATATATATATATAAACATATTTATAATATATAGAATATATATATTTTTTATAAGATTATATTAACATTGGAATAAAAAAAATCATTTATAAACTATAACAAAATATAAAGTGGAAAAGATAAAGTTTTACATTGAAAAAACATTGAATTCTTTTCTTATAAACTGGCCCCTGCTCTCGTATTAACGTGCCTTCACCAATGAAAGATCGACCCGTTTTCAACTTTCTCATCGAGATAACCGAAATATGTATCGTTAATAAGGTATTACAACTACCATGAAACTCTGATGTGTGAAAATAATTCTGGGATCGAAAGTTCACTCAAAAACTGTTTCTTTATACAATTTTAAAATATATTTTTTTAAATATATTTCTATTTATATTTTTAATTCTTACTTTCTTTTTTTATATATTATATAGAATATTTAATTATTTGTATTTATATACACAGATAATAAGGATGGTATATACTAAGATGATTTCTTTGTTAAAGGTCTTAAAAACGATAACCGCAATCTGTTTGATAACATTAGCAATATCAAAGATATTAAACATCAAGATATTGAACAGATTTTATAGATTTTATGATAAAAATTAAATATATTTTTGGGAAGAATTTGTCATATTTTAAAAATTAAGAATTAAGAATTAAGAATTACTTTAAGAATTAGAATTCAAAATTTAAAAATTTTAAAGTGTAATGAAGATCTTGAATCTTATTTGCGTTATCTTATACAAACAAATTATTATATGGATAATCATCATGATTAATACAAAGTTTATTGGATTGCATCTAGATATCGTTTCATTCATAGAGATTCGATTGCTATTATATTTATATTGATATAATAACGAATCGAAAGAAAATTGGATTTCTAATTTTCTTAAAATACAAAAAAACTTTTATTATTATACGAATTATAAATTTTTTTAGTTTTTTAAATTAATTAAGAGAAATTTCATTATAATTTAAACAGATTACAATTAAAATTTGAATTAATTTTACAAAGAAAGATTAAACCAATTAATGACGGTTTACGAATTGTGAATGCAATTTCTACCCTAACCTACATTCTTCATTTTTGATAATTTTTATGAAACAAACAGTAGAGTTCATATAGACAACTTTCTTAAATTCCTCGAAGTCACCAACTTTCTATGTAACGAAGGTTAATACCCGTAAGAAGTTTCAAAGTCGTTCTAAATTTTGTCAGATAAAATGAAATAAATCTGAAATGGTCCGATTATATAGAATCATACTGTTACTGATATTAAAGAACTAATCGATCATAGATTTCAATTCACTTATGTTTTCTTTACGATAAAATTAAATTTTAGAATATTGTCTTTAGTAATTTATGTAAAAAAAAAAGAATTTACTTAGATTAATCATTCTAATTTCTTAGATATTGCACATTAATTTTATTTTATTTTTGCTTTGACTATAACTGCATTGCCCTCTCATTTTTCAATTAAAACATCAGCGCATTGACTTTTTTATTTCCTAGCAACAATATTCTTTATATATATGATATCGGTCAATAAACTTATCGTATATTTTTCCTGATAGTTTCCTCTAATTGTATGCGACAATTACGTGTTAAATACGTGCCCGTTTCACAGGTTTATATAACATCAATTTTCTTTCCTTTTATTCTTCTTAGTTGTTTTCGATTGCCAACTTTTCTGCTATTAATGCATTGAAATTTGTATTCAATTTCTCGAATGATATTTTTTTACACTAATTAAATAATTTTTTGCTAGTATAGTTTTTTAATTTCAAGTTTAATTTACTACATAAATGATTAAAATTACATTAAATATAATTTTTAAATTTTTTTTTTTTTTTTAAAATTCTAGGAAGTTTTGAAATATTTTTAAAAAATTAGAATGATGTGATTATTTATTTTATTTTATTAATTCTAGGGAATTAAATTTCTTAAAATCTTAACATTTTTAAAATTTCAAATACAGTTTTTTCTGAAAATATTTTTTTCAATTATATAATAAAATATTAAAATCTACATATTTCATATATTTAATTCCTATATTTGTTTAAATCTTGTTCTATTTATATGAAAGTTATATTTTAAAAAAACAAATTTATTATTTGATAAGCTGTTAAATAATAAAATTATTACTGATTACAAGAATTCGAAATGATTCGAGGAATGTATAGGTTAATCAATTGATTGTCAGAAAGTGGCAGTAAATTTATCCAAGTTAAAATTAAATTCCACGCGTTTATGTATGTAAAATATATATTAAACGGAATTGTTTTTTATTGCTTCGCATTCACTTTAAGAAAAAGTAATAATATATTCAGTAATAAAGAAATGGTATTTATTAGAATATATATTAAAGAATAGTATATATAAGGATATGATTTTGCTCTTATTTTTGATTATAACTATTTTGTGGTTCCATTCATTCTTCTTAACTGAAGTACAATCAATTTTATTGAACGGTACATTATTATTTTTTAAATTTCAATAATTAAATATTATATTTACAATTTTGATAATTAAATTTATAATATATATAAATTCACAAAAATATAATCAGAAATTAATCTTAATAAAATCTTATAGTTCTAAGAAATAATTGTTTCTATTATTTTTTTTAGATATATTATAAAACAGAAAATAAAAAAATTAATTAAAACAATACATATTTATTATTTTTTATTTACGTCAAAATATTAATTGCTAAATGCTTTACTATGTATTGCTTTGCAAACAATTCCAAATCTCTGAATAATAATTAATTGAATCAGAGTAAAATAGAGACAAAAACAAATATATTTTAAATATTTGATTGTTCCTCACTCTTCTTTATTATAATATAAACACTTCTAACCGTTTCTAATTTTTCGCAATAACAACTATTATAAAATAATAAGTACACATGTAAAATACATTTCATAATTATTAATAATTTGTAAAAATGGATTAGAAATATTCACATTATTGTTAAATAATTGAATACTATTGTTGAACCGAATAAACAAACAATTGAAACATATAATAAATAAAAGTTGGTTCATGCAGGAAAAAAATCTTGTCCATCCCTGGATTTACAATCGAAGATATCTTTCTTCTTCATTCGATCCTTTCAATTGATTCTTATGGGTATATATCATCAATTTAACGCGTTCCTATTATTTTTTTTTGCTCTTCTTTTTCCCATTCTTATCTATTCCATTGTGTGCTCCTTGAAAAAGAAATACTGTATTACTCGCACGCGTAATCCTTTGGTCGCATCGATAAGAAGTATACCCATCGTCAAGTCGAATGCTCTTATCCCCCTCATCATGCCTGCGGTTCGAGCAATATATAAATGCACCAGCGATTGACAGAACGTACAGTTCACGTTTTGACGTCTCTTACGCTCCTTTTACGCGTGCATACTTAGGGCCACTAGTGTACACGTGACTACATACACCACGTGCTTTAGTCGTAAAGACACGTATGTCAAATCACAGTAAATAATCTGACACTATGGAATCTTGTGATATTCTATTTTATAAATTTTCAATTTTTAATCGTAAATCTGATTGTTTCATTTCATTTGGTTTTCTGTTTCTTTTATTAATATCGGTTGGATTCGCTGAATTAACTGTTGATAAACCTGAAAGAATATTACTGGATTTTCTGTCAAAACCCTTTGCACCCCTCGATGGAGCGTCAGAAGAGTGCCTCAAAGACAGCTCTGTTTACTTGAAAGAACTTAATCGTTATACACCATGGGCACTGCAGAGTGAGTACAATTTATTAAATAGTTTTTTATTCATTACAAATTTTATTTGATAGTTACTTCTATTTTATTTTTTATCAACGTTAATAATCAAAAATGTTATAAAAGTGAAATAAAAATGTAAATATGAAATATTAAGTTTAATAATTCTTAAAATTTTTTTTATGAACCAAAAATATTTTCTTTTTTTTTTGGAATTTTTAAAGTTTTTCTTTTTTCAAATTTTTATTTCTCTGTATTTCTTTCGTTTTTTTTCTTTTTATTTTTATCTTCTTATCAAGTTAATCTTTTTATCAAAATTAAAGTTAACAAAAAGTATTATATCCATTGCACATTACAATTATGATTTCAATTCAATTGCAAAATTATAAATTTTATCCATGAAAAATATAATAAGCATGAAACAAATGTGTAATTTAAGAGTTAAATGTAATGCGGCGGTTGTAGATAACTAAACAGAGAAAGTAGAAAAGTGACTTAAAGAAATGGGTTTTAGATTTTTCGGCTATCACAGATCTTAATCTTTCAAACGAACGACCAATCACCGCTGTAATAGAGATCTCTGGTTTATTTGCTATAAAAAGAAACTAATATCAATTTCTCAATCAACACTTCAGATCACCAACAAGGTAACGATTACCTAAAAGAATATATAGTTAGTAGGAGAGATAAAATGAAGATTATAGTCAATAGAAGAAATATGATAAAGTCGTAAAATCAATCAAAAATTAAATATTCTGCAGCCTCTACTCCAACAGAGACTATGCAGAAGATATCTTAAATCAGTATTCTTTTTGTTTAAAGAAACCAAATTTAATTCGATAATTTTATTATTATCAGTATCATTATTAATATATAATATCGATCATTGATATAATAATAATCATACAGAGCTTTGTAACAATTGATTTAAATTAAAAGAGTTATTGAATTTTTACATTGAAATCATTGTATCCTTAGTTTAATCATTTTATTTAAATTAAATTTTTTTAATATAATATATATATAAATTCTGAAAAATTTATGATTATTTATTATTATTACTACTTTTTTATTTATATAGATTTATAAATTAGTTAAGAAATTTCTTTAATAAGATCGAAATTTTAATAATTAAAATTTAATAAGGATTTTCGAAAATGAAATTTTGTTTTTAATTTTTACTCAAATGGATGTGAATATTATGAAAGATTAATCAAAAAGAGGAATTAATAGTCATCATTATTGTGAAATAATATGAAGTTTTTAATGTAAGATTTCTAATTTGCTAAAAAGAAATAATAGGATTTTAGTAAACTGATAGTATATAATGGTAATATCTCAGTTTTCTAATTTTCATAGTTCTTATAAGTTTTCGATAAACGTAAAATAATAATATTGTAAATAAATATATATTTTTTATAATATATATTTTAATAAAATTTTAGTCCAGGAAATATATTTAAAATATCATTATTCTCGCTATAATTCTTTTTAGTGTATATATATTATTCAATAGAATTCACTTTTACTAGAATCATCATTTCTCTATCGAATGTTTTATTTCTTCATGTCTTAAGATCTATATTCTTATGTTAATAAATTCTTCTCTAAAAATATTCTGGTGAAACTTACATACTATTATTATTACGTATTTTATATAGCTTTTTTGCGAAAAAATTTTATATTTTAAATGAAATGATAGAAAAGAAGACTTTCTTGATTTCTTGATTTGATTGACTTTTTTGATCATGTCAGTAAATATTATAGATTTTTGCTTTAGATATAAATATTTCCAATACATCTCCAAAAATATTCAAATGTCAATCAAATCGAAAATCGCAATGTCCTTTTGCAAAAATTATTAAAATTATTTCAAAATAATTTTTTGTATATGCAAATATAATTAACATTATATATAATATTATCTATTAGGTAATATTTGAGTATCATTTCTTTTTTAATTTATTTCAAAATATTTATATCTATTTAGATAAATATTCAGTTTGATTTTTAGTTTCTATTTTTTCAATTTCGGAAAAGCTTCCTTCATAATAAATTTAAAACTTTAAATTATGAATTATTTCACTATGTTCACGATGTTTTCTAACTCAATTCGAATAAATTCAAATTTAAAACTTTTTTTATTTGATCACCGCATATTGGTCCAATTGGTAATAAAATAAATTGTTAACAAAAAATAACAAATTGTCGCATTTTAATCAATTAATTTAATTAACAATAAAAATGCAATATATATATATACACATACATGTATAGACATGCATGGGCATTTTGTAAAATATATATATAAATAGAATATAAATTACATGGAGATAATGAATTAGATTCTTTCTTCATTTTTACAAGCAAATGATTCTAACGTTATGATCAAGCCAAGACGAAGATAATGGTTAACGCGCTATTTTTTAATTTTATATAATATATATAAACCAACGTATATACATATATACATATGTATAACGTATATACATATTTAATTAAAAATAAAATACTTTTTTCTTATTTTAAGAGATTGCGATCAGTTTCATTAAACACAGTCAATCTATTTTATCACTTACGAATTCTTGATTTCGTTTACTTTTGTTTTTATTTTTGTTAAGTTAATCTAAATAAACACTTATTTGTTTATTTAACTATTTATAGAAATTTATATATTTCAATCACTTCTGATATATTTTTCTCTAAGAATTTTTTATTTACTTAATTATCATATCAAATATGCCATGATGAATATCAAATCGAAATTGATTTTTTGTTTACCTCTCTTGCATATATATTTTTTTTTATTTAAAGTAACGAGTTGTAATTTCCCGCTAGTAGCGCATCGATAAGATAACCTCAATATATTATCTCTGTCACAAATTAATATTATAAATTTGCGTTGTATTTTGAATCTAAGATAGAAATTATTGAATGCATTCAGGTGTGAAAATTAAACTAAATTTGAATTAAATTTAAAATGTAATTTATAAACTTACCTAAATTGTTATAAAAAATCTATTAATAATATTAAAATTAATAGTACTTACATAAATGCATATTCGGAAGGCAACATTTTTAATTTTTCATCTATAAGATCTTCTCTTGACTCATCTATAAGAATGTTATAAGCAAAAACTGAGCTTTTGAAGAAGTCAGTTTTTCAAGAAATAAATGAAAGAATATATGAAAAAATAAACGAAAGGATAAGAGTTCGAATTTGTTGCAGAAAGGATTCTTATCAAATTTATATTTTAAGTCCTTATCTTATAATTTTGTAATACGATTTAAATAAAAATCAAAAAGTAAAAACTACGAATCATACTCATAGCATGCACTAGATCAAATATAAATCAGATTCGTAATTCATTTATAGCATAATCCAGCATAATTAAATGTTTATTTAATATATAAGAAATATTGATATTTTTTGTTATAAATAATTGTAAATTAAATAAGAAAAAGGATTAAGATATAAACAGACTTAATAAACATTGTCTATACAGATATATAATAGAACAAAGGAAATATTCATTTCATCTTTTTTCTAAAGACCAAAAATTTACACATTCATTATTTTTGGAAAATATAAATAATAAGGGAAATAATATTTTTAAATTTTACTATATAGAGATAGATATTATGTAGAAATTGTTTGCATTATTATAGAGCATCACAAGTATTGAAAACCAACCTGGTAATTTCTGGTAATTCTCATATTATATTGTTTTAATTTTTAGAAAATTTATGTATTTAAAATATTTAAAAACAATGTTTATAAATCTGTACTTACATGCCTCTAGCTACAACGGTTTTTTTTTTATATTATTACCTAAATTGGTAATGCTACAGAAACTGCCATGAGTGGTAACTGGTAGCGTTGCTTCTATGTGCAGTTGTGCACTTGTCAACGAAGGTAGATAGAATTTCCGTTATTTCTGAATGTGATACGAATAGTATAACATAAAATATGATAAAAAAAATTTTTTCAAAAAATTTAAAATATGCAACATACGAAGTTTAATAAAGTAAACATCATCTCAATAAAGAAATCATCTTAATATAAACACAAGTTAAACGTGATTTTGAAAAATTTATTAAATAATTATAGTTAAGTTAGATAATATATAAAATAAAATCTCATTTTTTTGATTGAAAATATAGAATCCATAAAATGGAAATGAAAAATAATAAATAAATTTTTTAAATCTAGAGGAATAGTTCGAATTATTATAAACACTCTATATATAATTTCCAGGCAGATCATAAAATTAAATAATATATTGAATTAAATATATTCCAGTTCTTAGGAAATCTATGTTCCATGTATATCATATGTTTATAATATGATATCAAAATAAAATAAAAAAAATTAGGAAAAAAAAACTCAAAAAGCTCTTAAATAACAGAATGAGACAATTGATTTAAAATTTAGATTAATATAATATAAATAATATAAAAAAATAAATTAAATGCATGTGTAATATCTAAATAATGGACGAGATAAAATTTATTTTCTCTGCAATCTGAATATTTTTAGAATGTTCATATACATAGTTTTCGGGCAAGCCATTTGATAGATTGTTCAATTGGTTTAGCACAGGCCAGTGAACTGCAGAAGGACCTTCGAAATAGAAAGGATAGAAATCATCGCAGAAAATATCACTGAACTTGATTCCTTCTGCTATAATTAATATTTAATTATTTATTCATTCTTTATAATGAATGACTTTAAAACAAAAATTGGATCAAAATGATCTCTTTACTCTCTTCTTTTCTTTTTTCTTCTTTGAATTAATTCGTAAAATGATCTTATGGAGAAATCAAGATGGAACAGGTTATTTACCTCGGGTGAAAATTTTTAAATTGAATTTTTATAAGAATTGTTTTTAAATAAAAAGATAGATCTGTGATATGTATCATTTTCTTTTAAAATTAAAAAATAAACAATTCTTATTAACATTTAAGCAAATTCTTAAAATTGAATAACCATAGTATTAAATAAAATATGTCCTGTTCTGACTCATAAAAAATTATCAAACTTGGTATAATTTCCATTAATGAAAGTTTCTACAATAATTTTCATTATAACTAATTAATATTGTTTGACTTTAAATTGAATAGACTTTGAATAGATACGAGAGAAATACATTAAATTGCTATGTTATTGAATTAAATTGCTACATTATTGAATTTCATAATTTAATGAAAAAATTTTGGTTAATTTTTGATTTGATAACATTTAATCATTTATTCCAGTCAGAGCTATTGCAAGATTATTAGGGTCAATGTTAATATGTATCATATTTTCCATTTACTATCACTATCAAGCATTTCTTTCTGAAAGCTAAAAGAATACTTATTAATGTGAATTAAAACCGTCGGTAACCGATATGATCTTACAATATATGAAAGAAAAATCCGATCCTGCAATAATAATAACAATATCATCAATAATAATTATTATTAGTTATTATTAGTTAGCATACATATATTTCTTCCTATAATGTTTCGACACATTCCTGTTTTTTCGATAAGAACTGTAAGCGGTGTTTAGGGTTAAGTTGCAACATCATACAGTATCTTCCTGCATTTTTCTATTTAGCGACCTTCTATTTATCTTTACTATGTTTCGACAAGTTATTTTAATCGCTTTACGGAACAGATATATCTTGATATAAAAATGTCTCTTTTCCACTTTAAGACGTCAAATACGCATATGTTAACCTTTGATTAAATTTGCAGAAATGGTAAATAGTTACTAGTGACGTCATCTGACGAAATGTTAATGAACTACCAAGGATTTGTAGAAGGAAATATAAAGGAAAAAAAAAAGGTAATTGAATGAGGAAAAAGTTTCACCATCGGTGAATTGAACTGTGCGTCATGAGACAAGTATAAACTGGGTCACTAAAGAATAACGTCTGTGCCGATGACCGTCCTTGTATATCAGAACCGATCTTTTTGCTCGCTGACGATCGATCGATCTTTCCTCTTTCTGACTTTTCTTATACCAATTAGAAAACATTATTTTACAAAACATTAATGTTATTACAACCAAATAATCTTTGTTATGATATGTTATCTGCTGATCATGATGTTCATTAATAATATAAGTAATTATTTAAAAAGAGATCAATTCCTATTTTGATAACCTTTAGATACATATTATGTTATTAAGTCATTATGATTTATACAATAACCTTCCATTGATTTTAATTTATTTAGAGTCAAATCATTGTTTTGCCATATTTTATTGATTATTGTTATATAAATATATTTGGATAATTTGCTATATCAGTTGTATAATTCACTAAACTTGTTTCGAGTAATCTTATTGTTCTTATTTATTCGTGATACTATCATTATTTCGACATTAATTCTGATATTTATTGTTTGATATAAATATATAATTTATATCAAAAAAAATATGTATACTTTTATCAGTTGCTACGTTTTTGCATATATATATAATCTTTTTAAAAATAAAATCTTTTTAAAAAAAAAAAAAGAATTTTTCTTTAAATCTATATCGTTGTTAAATTTCTATATCATCTATTGGAAAAAAATTTTTTTCTTTTTTACAAAGAAAAAAAAAATATATACACACAGTAATTTCGATATGCGTAATATGTACGATATAGTGTGCAATGGAAAGTACAATCATAAAATTGCAAGAATTTATGTGTTAATCACACTTCGTATATATATTGCAAAGTAGAAAATTTTTCTCAAGATTTTTCTCGAAAAAAAATATTTCTTGGCGCGATACTTAGAATGCAACTAGCTGTCATCGATGTACATAGATACCGGTAAAGAAGCAAACGAACTCATGACCTTAGAACGCTTCATTCATTGCAAGTGCGCATTTAAGCAGATTGATTCTCAAGATGTTGTTAACCTTTGTCGTTTCTAAGAAAAATATAATTATTTTTTTTTCTTTATCGGAATTTCAAATGAAAATGTAGTACTGTTTACTAGTCATATAATTTATAATAATTAAATGAATTCTTGAAAATGTTTTCAATATATATATGTAAATGTGTCTTTTGCACCATGTCCTTTAGATTAGAAATATATTTCATATTTATACATTATACTTTTAATTTTTTTAATTTAAATTTTTCTATAAATTCTATATTTTTTTTATGATTTAATTTTTCCAAATATTATCTAATACTTATTATATTTTTTGGAATGTAGTTTTGATTCGAATCAAAGTTTTTTTTTTATATATTTCACTCATATATAATACGTATATATAATAATTCTGTTATATCATGAATTTCTTGTCCAAAGTTATTTTTCGTAAGAAGAAAAGAAAAAGTATTAACAAACAATTACAATAATTCCTCGTGGTTTGTGGCTGAAGGTTACCGATAGTATACGTTGAGTGAACGATCTCAAGGTTCTGCGAAAGGTAAAAGACACCCGATCAGACGTTTCTGCGAAGATGACGTATTTTCTGTTAAAATGGCGTGTAATTATCATTATGGAAAATTTTCATCGAAGAATAGTTTAGAATAGTCATCGTACATAATTAGTTTTATATCTTATTTGCAAGAAATTTAACGTAATGAAATTCTAACTAGGGAACAATAGAGAACAATATTATCATAAAAAAAGTGTCACTAATAAAAAAAATATATATAATATGAAGAAAATAGTGATATTTTTATTAAATCATAAGAAGACATATTCATATCGCATGTTATTGTACTTACATTGCATTCTTTCTTCAAATATGACACAATTCAAATCATACGATTATATTTTCAATATTTGTCAATTAAATATCTCTATATTGATTTATTGTAATGACAGATAGAAGCATATATTTTCTGAAGTGAGTTTTGCGATTTCTACTTTGCGCAATGCTTACGAGTTTCGATTACCAGTTTATGTAACACGGCGTGTTTACACGTTACAATCGCGCGTTGTGTATATCGATGCGCTTCGTTCAATCAACTTTAAATAGATGAAATTGTATAATCGTATAACTAGGCAGGGTTGTTTGCGAGTAGCCAGTGTGTTCTCGCTATCGAACATGAATGAAAAATCCGCTCCATTGCGCACATTACTTTTTCTTGTTTTTAATCCCTTATCAGACGACCAATTTCGCAATTCATGCGTTACCCGCGTTATTTCCGTATACTTCCTGTCTGATTGACTATTGCGTGCGCACTTTCGTATTAAAAGAGCATTGACATTTAACCGCGAAGATTAAGATATTCTACGACCTACTAGATCTTGAATATATAACTAAATTATTTATTTTAAGATGAAAAATTAAAAACATCGTATTATATTACAGAATTACTAAAGATTTACTACAAGTTTTATTAAATTAGTCGAAAAAAATTTTCAATTAATATTTCAAGTTAAAAGGATCATGGAATGCATCCATTATTAATTCCCACGATATTTAATTTTTTGAATTTCAAAATAATTTTACGATTAAACATTTCAATAATATTTTTTTTTTGAAAATTATTATCTCGAATTTAATATACACATACTTAATATTATATTTGCATTAATTCTTCTTTTCTATTATTTCAATTTATTCTATTTATATTCAATTTATTCTATTATATTTAGTTTTATAAATATTATTTCATATTTTTTTTATTTTTAAGTTCAACATATTTCTTTTTTTTCAATATGTATATGCATTTTTCTTTCCATTGAATCTGCATTTCTATCTATCTATTTCTTGCATTTCTATTTGATGCAACAGTTTTCCTGTTTTTTACTAATTGTTAATTTGTCTTTCTTGAATACCGTTTAAATTACATATTGCTTGTCATTTTAAAAAAGATGTAATTTTATTCAATATGTCCTTATTTTTAATTAAATTTCGAAATCAAGATATACGTCTCATGTAAATACACATCTCGTTTTCAATTTTCATGCATTCATTTAAATTTGTCATTTTCTCAATAATTTATTGTTAAATAAATGCGCATGCAAGCAAAATTTTTTTAAATTTTTTTGTAAAATGAACTTTGTACGAAGTTAAATTGGAGAAGAAAGAAAAAAAGAAAATATCAGACAGAAAAATGCATTTCTTCTCATTTCTAGTGTACGACGCCTCAGTGAAAATTCCACCAGGCGTAATTACGGGCAATTATCAGCAACTAGGTAATTATGATGAATGTTTACAAGTGAAAAATGAACACGGATTCACCGGGAAGGCTTGCAGCGCCACGGTAAATTTTGAAATCGCCAAGGACAATGGTAAACCACGCCAACTTGATATAGGTGATCTACTTCTGAATATAGCCATTGCCTCGGTAAGTAAATACAAATATTTTATTTAATAATTTTCATTCTCTTTTTATCCATTTCTTCGATCAATTGTCGAGAAAAAGATATTTCTGATCACTTGAATGTAATAATTTGATTAATTAAAAACTAATTTTATTTGTTGATTTTTATTAAAAATTATTTTATTGCTAAGTTAAAAAAATTGTCGAATTTCAATTAAAACAATCAAAATTTATTGCATACATGTAATCCTATAAATTTCCAACCAACTTCTGACCAAGATTTTGCAATTACGTCACATTTCTTAAATTACCAAGAATGTTGTGCAACTCACGGTAACACGAAACGTATCATATCAAGACTCTTCTTTTCGTGAAATTTACTTCTAAAAAAAGAAATATATCGATGTGGTTTATTTCGTATCTCATCTATTAACAATATATATTTGATTAATAATATCTTAGAAGAATGAAAAAAGAAGAATATTTTCCTAATTTTTTTAAAATGTTATTACAAATGTTTTATCACGATAATATGTTTGAACTAAGATTCATTTTACAGTTATCGTTTTATCCTTATTTGATATACCATCATGTATTACATCAAGATCGATCTTTAATCAGAAGTTTTTACGATGATTAGTTACAGAATATCACAAAAATAACATAATTTTAATTTTCGATACTTATTGAATGTATGTTTACAAAATGTTTCATTAAAAAATGATTATTTGAAAACGTTGAATAATTTATTTTATGAATAATCATTTTTCATTTTAAATTTGCATGATGAATAGTTGGGATTCAGGAGTTGGCATTTAGGTTTGATTGCAACATCAATCTTGATGCTTTCAATGCTCTCAACAATTATATATCTATATATATTTTTTTCTGTTAAATTGTAAAAATTTAGTAAATGCTAAATTCCGAGAATCTTTGACAGATTATTTCTTTCTTTATTTCATTTGTTTTATTGAATCGAAGTAAAAGAAAAAAACATTTTTTATGTTTGCGTTTCCTCATTGTATCTTAAATTTTTAAAAAAAAAACATATGTATGTCTCGAAAATTAAAGAAATTGAAAAATTAGGAAGAAAATTTGAGAAATTAGTGGAAAAAATTCTGTAGCAGGCACAATTAGAGTTTTAAGTACGACAAGATTGCTGGATAAAGATAGTATACTATCACTTCTACCATTAAAAGTAACTTGATTTCTTTCTGGCGAATTTTTATATAAGAATACAAATAAAAATACGTTATACTATCCCCACTGCTATTGTTACAGTAGGCAGAAGTACGTCACGTGATCAGGCTTTCGCCAAAACCAAGCATAGCACCATGTCACGTGACTAATGTAGCAGTAACAATAGGAATAATGTAGAAGTCATGTTCTTTTACAAAAATTCATCAGAGAAGAATTGGACTTTTAGTTGGATTTTTAGTGACAGAAGGAGTAGCGTACTCCATCTTCGTTCAAGAATTCTGTGCAACTAATCTAATTAATACATATCAACATTTTTCAGGATGCTTGCAAACTTTATCAATTTATCCCAAATTTATCTACCTCTATCCTTTATGAAAATTAATCAGTGAAATTAAGCAAAAAGCATTCTTCTTTTTGTTCCAGGGACACACGAGCTGGAAATCGGGCCGTTCGTCGAACTACGAATGGATGTGGTGTGTTCCGTCAAGTTGCAATCAAACAGATATCCAGGAGGCGCTCGAACTCAGCCTCGACCCTCTGAAGGTAGAGGACCGCGTGGATATGGTGGTAAATGTTTCGTGTCGGACCGCAGAGACAGATCAAGCTGTATTTGACATAAGTGATTGGATTTACATGTATGTAGATTTGTTCACATATCGTATTCTAATACAAGCGGTTTTTGGAGTAACGGGAAACCGGTGGCATCATTGTTTGCTCGGTGCTTCGAGGGCAAGGTTGAACGCGCATATCGCACGGCAAACTTGTCAATCGAAATTTTATTTAACTATATAATTTTTATATTATTATTTTTATTAATATTATTTTACTTTTTTTATTAATATTACTTTTGTTATCTCGATTAAAAATATTCTTCTCAAAATTAATGTTAAAATAAAATGAAATGGAATTAGAAAATAATATCAAATTTTTATATTTTATCTTGATCTCCTCAAACACATTTAAATAATGTGACATGTTTTAAAAATTATTAGATTAAAGAAAACAATTTTGAATAATTCGAATCGTTTTAAATATCCGTAAGAATATCATATTAAATTGGAAATTTAATTATTTTAAGTGCAAATTTTGAATTATGACACTTTTCTAATATATAATATGTATTCATAATGATTTTTCAAATATTTTTTTTTTTAAATAGATAGTATTAATAGCAAGAAAAAAGAATGTTTAACTATAAAGATAAATAATAATAATAAATAATAAATATTTCCTTAAAATAACATTTTGTAAAAATACACATACTAAACAATATTTGTAAATAACATATATATAAATTATTGAGTTAATATAATTTTTATTAAAATTAAATTAATTCTTAAAAATAATTTTTCTATCTATATATCCGCAACGTGGTTATGGATTGAATTAAATTTCAGATCGATCTTGGTGATATTCGTAATAGTCATAATTGCCAGCACGAGTTACGACATGGCTAAACAAGGCCATCTGAGTACGTTGAACCAAAAAGGTGAGATGTACATTTTATTATATAAGTAAAAATTAATTGATCGATAATTGATAAAATCCATCGATCAATCATTTTATCTTGTTTTCATTGCAATTACGGAGGAAAGAACTCAGGAAAAGATTGAATCGCGAGATTACATCGAATATGACCGATAAATATTCTTAGTCACGCGATAATAATCAGTGTTAAGGACACTTTGTTCGTCTTGCATAAAACATTCACATTAATCTTATACAGTTTTCGATGTACTAATTTCAATATGTGTTTAAAAATTTGTTATAATTTTTTAAAAATTTTAATATCTTTTAAGATATTTTTATAGAAACTTTTTTATAGATTCTTTAGTTTTTAATTTTTTTTACAGTTTTTTTTATATTAAAAAATCAAAATAAACTTTCACTTTATTTGTTATTATTTAATGAATTTTCAATTATTAATACTATTATTATGAATTCATAATTATTATAATTAACAACAAATGAATTATTATATCTATCCAGATAAGAAACATATCCTTTTGACTTCATTCTCTGTTTATACAAATGGAAAAAACTTATTAAAAACGAACAGGCATTATAATTCAATCAATTGCCTTGATGGACTACGTTATATCAGTATTTGTTGGATTATTTATGGTCATACTTATTATACAGAAGTGGTCGGGGTTAAAATGAATTTGAACGAGATTTTACAGGTAACGATATCAAAAATTTCAGTTGCTTTTTGTTCTTTTAGTACCTTTTAGTGCATAAATAAAATATACAGTAGTATACTTTATTAAATATAAAATATAATGTATAGATATTTTTAATTTTTTTTTAATACTTTTCAAGATGCATAAAAATTGGGCTAGTATACTAGTACTCAATGCAAACCTCATTACCGATACATTCTTTCTCATAAGCGGTATTCTAATAGCGTACACGACTTTAATAAAAAAGGAGAAAAATCCAAGAGAATATTTCAAAGTGATCGGTCTTTATCTTCATCGTTATTTAAGATTAACTCCGGCTTATGCTATGATGATTGGATTTTATGCCACTTTGTTTTACAAAGTTAGCTCAGGCCCCCATTGGGATCAATGGATAGGTGCCAATAGAGATTATTGTCGAGAAAACTGGTGGACAAACTTACTTTACTTGAACAATTATATCCATCTACCTAGAATCGTAAGTAGAATGTAATGATTCAATTATTTTGCGTGCATTGTGCATTATTTGATTATGAATCGATTTCTATCTGTTATCTATCATTATTTCCTATATTGCATGACTTCGAAAAAAAATAATACAGTTGTGCATTTATCATTTTTTATTTCTATATTTTGTTTAAAAAATATACATATAATTAATCAAAAAAAATTTAATAAACATTCTTATTAAAATTTAAATATTTTAAATTCATTTTCTACCGCTTCTTATTTTTAAGTTATATATAATAAAAAAAAAAGAAAAAAAGAGAAAAAAATTAGTATATTGCATACAACAAATCGAAAAATCTTTAATGCAGTCTATTCAATAATTGTTTATTTCTTTACTTTTGTTTTTAGTGCATGTCTCAATCTTGGTATTTGGCAACCGAAATGCAACTCGTCTGGCTGTCGCCGATTTTCTTATACCCTATGCTCAAGTTCACGCGAGAAATTTTCTTCTGGCTCGTTTTCCTGTTAGGTCTAATTACCTCCATTCTAATACCATTCCTAATAACATTCAATCTCAGGCTCAATGGAACTATGCTCTATTACAAGGAGTGAGTGCAGAAATTTACCTCTTTCACTTTCTTGGTATTTTCTACAGGATATGGACAGAAAGATGTGTTAATAGTAAATAATATTTATTAAAAAAATAATATTGAGTAAATATTTATATTTTTTGATCTACTCATTATATATAAAATCATATAAATTTAACTTATAAATAATAAATTTTTATATAAATAATAAAATATTCAATTTTTGAATAAAAATTATGCACAAATATAATTTCTTTTTCGTGAATAAATCGACAAATTAATCGTAGATTAATTGTAATAATTAAAAATAACAAAAATTATTTTTTAAAAATGTTTATAAATGATTAATTTCAATTACTATAATTAAAAAAATAACGAATTATAATCGTCGAAATATCAATCGATAAATGCATATATAATTAGCTAATTATTGCACTTATAATTCAATATTATATTATTTATTTATATTATACTTATTATTTATTATTATTTATTTATTATTATTTATATTATATTTATTATTTATTTTATTAATTTTAAGCACTATATATTTTTAATATTTAGCACAACTTTTTTTGAATATCCTGTATTTCTTTTTTCTTTTCATTTTATTATCATGTCTTGTGTTCATGGAATGTCTGATTTATTTGGCATATAACTACTCACTCTTCATTTTAAAATATTTTGCTTCGACTTTTCTTTATTCTTTTGTTAGAAATTAAATTTCAAATATTCAATTTATAATCAATATTTTGATATTATTAAAATTATTCAATACATTTAAGGACATATTATGCAGATTTTTAAGCTAAACATTTTTTTTTAAATAACTAAACAATTTAGACATTAACTTAAATAATTTAAATATAATTTCAATTTATATTCATAAAATTTAAAATATGTGTATATACATATATGCACATATGTATTTTAAACAATTTTCATCATTATTATTAGTTATTAGTTATAAATATTTTTAATTAAAGTTTTATAAAAACTAGTTATCTATATATTTTTATATTCTGTTCATTAACATTTGCGTTTTTTTGTTGTTAGTAATACTGATTTGGTCAACGTATATATGCAAATTTATACAAAAGTTTACAATAGATATGGATCTTATATTATTGGTATTGCTCTTGGTTATCTATTGTACAAAAACAAGTCAAAAAATGTAAAAATTCATACCGTAAGTATATTTTTATAATATATATAATATATTTCATATATTATAATAAATTTTTTTTAATACATAAAATTTTTCATAAAACTTTATTAAATATTCCATAAGAACACGAAAAGAAATTATTATAATATATGAAATATATTTATTGAATAAAGAAGCAAATATTTATTGATGTATTCTTCTTTTATAATTCGATGTTCGATTAATAAAATCAATATTTTTTCCAGATATATGTGATTCTTGGTTGGCTAATAGCTATAGCTTCTGGTTTTTTCATATTCATGTGCCCTTTATGGATGTATTTTGATAATTATTCTTACAATGAATTAGAAGCGAGTTTTTATGCAGGTTTTCATAGACAAATTTTTGCACTTTCCATTTCTTGGCTTATTTTTTGCTGTGCTCATGGTTATGGAGGTAAGATTTAATCTCCATTATTTTTATTTAATTGAATATATTATATATTTTGTTATATATCATTTTAGTAAATTTAGTAAATTTTCTAAAATTTAATTCCAATATAAATATTACAGACGAATTATAAAATAAATACGAAATTTAAATTTCATACATTTTTAAAATATCGATCTCGAAGAAAATAAATTTTTTTATTAGTAAATACAATTCAAATTAATTTAATTTTCTATTATTAATTTAGGAATTATATTTATATTATCAATATATTTCTATATATCGACACAGAATAAATTTATCATCATCAAATTATTTATATCTATAATAATTTTTATAATATTTATATTTATAATATAATTAAATTTATATATATATATATTGCTAATATAATAGCAAATATTAATATTTACAAATTCAGACAACAAAACATGGATAATTTAAGATTTTTTAAATTTTGAATCAATATATTATATAAAGATATTATATAAGATATTATAAGATAATATATTTATATTATATAAAGACAATAAACTTATTTAAATATTGAAGTCATTTTTTGAGCTTATAAATTTTGTAGAACAAAAAAAAAATAGTAAAAAAAATAATAGACAGTAAAAATTTGAAAATCAGCGCCATCTCTAGAGTGCTACAAAAAAACACAAATATAAATGATAGTAAATAGGATATGAATAGAGATAAAATAAGAATTGACTATCAGCGCCATTTCTCAAATATAAAAATATTTCAAAAGTAAAGAAAGATAGAATGTGAATTCAAGATCAGCGTCATCTCTTGAATACTTTGGGAAAGATGTTGTTTTATTATTCAAGAGATGGCGCTAATAATTAATTTTTATCTTATCTCTACTTTGTGCTATTATTTACTTTCTTTGTTTCATTTGCGACAATCTAAAAATGGCACTAATTCCCCCAATTTTTATCCTATTTCTGTCCTTATCCCATTATTTTTTTTTCTTTTCTCTATTTGGTCTGCAAAATTTTTGCAAAAAATAACTCTGATATTTGATTAATTTTATTTTCTTTCCCTAATTAATGTTATATGAATGAATAATGTACATACATTCTTTATGCCAATTATTTATATTAACGGAATGCTTAAAAAATATTTAATTTAATATTGTTAAGAAAATCTAAACTTATAGAATATCGAGATAATAGATACTTTATATTGCATCATAAAAATTATATTTATTAATGAAATTCATGTTTTATAAACTATATTTATTATTTAATAAAGTAATAAATATGAAAGTTCCAATGATACTCTTTTTTGTTTTTAGGTTTCGTGAATCATTTTCTTTCTTGGAAAGGTTGGGTTCCTTTCAGTAAATTAACTTATAGCGCTTATCTGTGCCATTTCGTGTTTTTATTAGTAGAAGCTGGATCAGTTCGTACTACTGGTATAATTTCGACTATGGCAATTGTAAGTGATCATAGATTTAAAAAATTTTAACTCTGATATTAATTTTTAATAAATACAATTCAAATTAATTCTCAGAATGTAAATTATAAATTTTGAATGTATGACATTAATATAAATATCTATTTTTAAATAATCTAATAATTTAATTTAAGTTTTAATTCAAATCTAATTTTTAATTAAAATTTAATTTTTAATTTAAACTAAATTTGAAATTAATCTTAAATTTGTAATTTTAATATAATTAACTAATTAATTATTTATCAAAACATTTAGCTTCGCAGCTTCTTCAGTAACCTCTGTCTTACAATGCTTCTTTCTGCGCTTTGGACATTGTGTTTCGAAATGCCATTTATGACGTTAGATCGTGCCTTTCTGTCTCATAAGAATCAATCGAATCTATCTTCTAAACAAAACCAAGAAAAAATATTTGGTTCTACCGATTCCAGTAAAGAAATCTATCGTTCTACGGAAGATTCTTCATCTACAATGATACAAGATTCTGAAAATTTTAATCAGAAATCTGAAATAGGCAGCATGTACGATCAGAATTTAAAGGATGACGATAAGGATGACAAGTGTCCGTATTTTATCCGTATTTTTGTGATCGGATCTGAAGATAAAAATTCGTGGTCACAAATGAGAAATGTCCATCAAAATAACGGCTATAATGAAGATTCAGATAAAACTCAATTGAATTCTGGAATGGAGACTAGAATAGATCATAGTTACGAATCATCCGTAAATCAAAATTTGATCAGGAAGAAAGAATTCAAATAATGAACCAGATGAATACTAATAGTAGTAACTAATCGATGATTCATTGATATTAAATCTGCTTGCTGGTCAAGCATCTATTTACATATAATCAAAAGAAAAATTAGGAAACAATAATAAAAAGAAGCGACGATAATATTTTATTCCAGAATTATTTGTTTGTTTATATAAAGATGTTTGTAAATAACGATCAATAGCATATTACATTATATCTGAAAATATTTGTTTGATATTAGTGTTAATGATGAATATTTTTTTATTTTATTACTGTTCAAAAATGCTGGTTATTTGTGGATGTGGCTGAGAATATGATATGATCAAGTAAACAGTGATTTTTTTATATGATGGTGAATTAAGAAGAATGTTTTTAAATCTAATGAAATTTTAAGTAGATTCTTAATTATTATTTAGTATAACATTTTAAATATATAGATTATTTAATATTGAGATTTAATGTTGAAATTAAATAATCTATATATAACTCTTTGAGATCAATTCAACTTCAACATTCTAGCTAAAAGCATTCTAATATATTTAGTTTAATTTTATTACATAGTTTTTAATATATATGTTAAATATATTATATAATATATAAATAAATTTTATATATTTATTATATATTAGCTTAAAAATATTTTTATTCAGTTTTTAACATTCAAACTCAAGAAGGAAAAATCATAGAAAGAAAATTTTTTTGTAATTGAAAATATAAATTGAAAAAATACAAATCCAAGTTACATATCGAATCTAGTCATTCATAAAAGTAGGATTTCTACATAATATGTATATAATGGTATATTATTTTGAGTTAGATAATTTTTAAAATTTTTAAAATTAATTTTCGTAGAAAAAAGCAATATTAAGAAAAATTCTATTATATTTTCGACTTGTATCAAAAATCACTGTTTTTCAACTATATTATTAACTCGAGCCCATTCTGTATTTATTATTTCAATTCAAAGCGTATTTGATAACTCGATGTTGATCCATCGGTGCAAAAATAATTTAAATGCGTAGAGGTTAGTCAGAAAATGAAGGTACAAATCAGCTGTGAAAAATCATCGATAACTATTAAACAGAATTAAAAAATATCTTTATATATATCAATTTATGATATATGATAAATGAGAACAAAGTAAAACCAGTAGAAATAGAAAACACTATAGTCTTTCATTTTAGTTTATAATTCAAATTAATAACAGCCAATCAAAAAATTTAAAATATTAATTGTTTAGATTTGGATTAATGTTAATTTAACTTAATAATTGGCTACTTAAATATAAATACTAATAATATAATAATAATAATTTCTTATACTAATAATCAATGGATTTTTTATCAATTCAGATCAATTATCGATTTTAAAAAACTCAATTAACCTCTTATTCAATATTTATAAATATTTTATTTAATCTAACTTCTATGTATCTATACTTATTTTCTTCTATTTTATGAATCAATTAAGTCAATAATACATAAAATACAGTATTATAAATTAATTAATTATCAACTAATTAATTAAATCTTTTAACTATAGATTATATATAGAAGTCAATACCAGAGATTTAAAAATAAATAGAGTTTTAAGAAATAAACTTATTATATTGTTTCCTCTTTGTGAAGATATTTTTTCCGTTACGCTTTATTTTCCTGTATATTAAACGAATTACTAATATTACTTACATTATTTATATGCCATCGATACTTTTTAGTAATGTTCTTATTATATTAATATTATTGTATATATTTAAATATTTTATAATGTATTCATAATTCATGCTAATAAAAAATTTTCTTTTAATATATTTTGTTTCTTTTTTGAATAAAAAAAAATTATTTAATACATGATATAATAATGATTATTTCTTATTTTTTCTTCGTAACACTCCATCAAAATTGATACTCTATAAAATTAAAGAAATATATAAAAATAAAAATCATATAAAATTTTTGATAAAAAAGATTGATTAAACTATTATGATATTAGTGCAAAATTTATTATATATAAATTTTAACTATGCAGATTTATAATTCTAAAATAAGAATAAAAGGAGTTAGGTTAATTTCTAGTTACTAGTATATTAACCTCAGCTCGTGTCACTGTTTACTTAGGCTAATGTTTTTACTTCGACCGATCTTTTTTACACGGATACATATTTTTCTTTCTTGCACGCAATCCATAGAAGCAGCGAGTAAACCGAGAAGAGAAAGAACTGCTTGTTTTATCCGTGGAAGAAATCGATACGATCAAGAAATCCTTTTGAGAAAGTGATTTTCCTCAAATTCGATTTAAATGAAATTCTCTATTTTTTTTTTTACAAAAATTACCATTCATGTTGTATAAAAAAAACGAAAAATTTTATCCAAATAATTTTTATAATATAATGTTATTGAAAAAAATTGTTAAAAAAATATAAATTATAAATAATAAATATATAAAATAATAAAATTATCTGAAAAAGAGAAATAAAGAAAAAATTATAATTTATTATAAAAAAAAGGATGTGATTTTATCTAGTAAAAGATCGAAAATAGAAATTAAGTAAAAAATATCAGGAGAATTATATGAATGATTTATTAGATTAAAAAATAGACAATAGTGAATATGTGGGAATTTGATGACATCATTAACTAAGTACATTTTAAGGGTTGCAAGTGCAGTTGCAACACGTGCTTAAAACACCCTTGGGACGTTCGCCCTTTCGTGGGAAAACAGGTCCTGCATTTTCATGAACACTTCGGTCAAGTATTTAAAAAAAGGATCTTCGTGCTTTCTGAACGATTAACAACTCAAGCAAGCAATTAAAAAAATCTCACAATTATTATAGTTCGAAAAGAAAGTCCTTAAATTGAAAAAATTATTTAGCTTTAAAAAAATACTTATTAGTAATAGATAGTAACTTATAATTTTTAAAATTCCAATTGTAAATGATTTGTGTATTTATAAAAATAATAATTAATAATAATATATAATAATAATAATAATTAAATTTATAGAAAATGTAAATAATTCTAACATTCTTGTTATTAATGGATCAAAAATTTTTGTTAATAACTTTATGAACACATTTCATCAATAATAGAACCATCTTTAGCAAAAATATCGCTTCCAATTGCTAATAGTGCCATCACTCGGAAAGAAATGCATTTAGTTATTGCGGAGGAGTGAATAGCAAGTGGTGATTGCGTAAATTGGGGTTAGGTTGTCGCAGTCTGTGGAAATAGTAGACATCCCGCAGCGAAGAAAACAGGGAGCGAATTTCAGTGCTAGGTCGTCATCAATGTGGTCGACATCTGCGAGAACCCACCATTTTTCCGCAATGAACACTCGCAACAGAAAAACATTTGTGTCTTCCATTCTTCTCGCGAATGTTATTTATGTCCTAGTAGTTTCCATGTTTAGCGTTCGTCTGTTTTTTTTTTACGCTTTATTAACATGCACAATGAATTGGTAAAGTAAGAGAAGCAATTCAAAAGCACACAATTGTTGTATTTACTGAGGATTTTCGAGAGAGTGATGTGGAAAGTGATTTAGATAATTTTTGAAATGATATTTGGAAACAGATGTTTGGAGGAATCATTATCTAGGATTTATAATATATATACTTATGTGCATATTATTTTATTAATGATATATATAATAAAATTAAATAGCATTGGGATTATTCGTTCGAATTTTAAGATATTTTTTAATAAGATGTAAATTTAGAAAGTGTAAATTCTTTTTGTATTTAAAAAATTTTTTAGTCTGCCATAAAAATTACATATATTCAACTTCCGTTGGTTTGAATTTCAAAGACGACACCAAATCGAATTCTAGACTGACCTTTTACACATTGTGCACGTTCTCCAATTTCCCGGATACCAATACGCATATTTAAAGAAACTGTTTTCCTTTTTCTGTGATATCGACGGAATCCCGCAATGAGACTGGCGCCGACCTCCCTCGACGAGGTAAGGAAACCAAAAAAATGAAAGAAAACTGTCTCCTTCAAAAGACAACTTAACCTGTGTCACGCGCCATCGAGGAAAGACAAGTGCCTCAATAAAATGTAATCCGAAACTAGGGACGCACAATACTGTGCTCACGAGACTGCATATGTGTCCGAAGTTAGAATACAATAGATTCGTCTTGCTTTTGTAATCGGTTGCCGTTTTTTTTAAATATGAAGGAAATAAGGATCTGGCACACACATGGAAAATTTTCTTTTGAACAATTTTTGGAATCTTTTTGTGTAATAAATAATAAAAAAAATAAAAAACAAGAATGTCAATAAATGATAAAAAAAAATAACATATACTATCGAAGAAAGTAAAAATCATATATCATATTTTTATTCACAAAAATTTAAATTTTACAGCATAAAATACATTACAAAGTAACTTTATAATGGATTTTTGTAATATTTTATTTTAAACATAATTATCTGATATTTTGTTATAGATAAAATTGTATCACAATTCAATACTTTTTTCTTTTTAAATCATTTTAAAACAAAATTCAAATAAAATATTTATTTTGCAAAGAGATCTTTAGGATGTCAAAAGATTCGCAGAAGGTGAAAGAAAATGAAATAAGAAGGAAGATGAATCGAAGATTGGAGTGTGAAATACAAAGAGACACGTATAAAAAGTTCAAGTGGTTGCACATGAGGAACGAAGCTTTTCGGTTACCTACGTCAACGATTGGAGTCTCTTCTTTCTCGTTGGCATATACGAAAACCGAGGAAAACTCGTAAATTTTCTAGGAAAAGATCTGCAATAAGAGACTGGCGCCAAACAAATTTCAAGGTCAGCCTCTTACTATTACATCACTCTAGAAATGGTATAAAAAATATATCCGTTATTCGATACTTTTTTTTTATATATATATATACTTCTATTCTATTCTATTCTTATTTGGAGTAATTATTTATTTTTAATCGCGATCCTAAAATAAATTTTAATCCTAAATGAATTTACAGAGTTCTAATATATGTATGTTGAAGAGTAACGAATAGATAATAAAAAAATTAATGAGTGATAAAAGATTTTGGATGAAAACTTCGCTAAGCACACACACATAATCGGTGGGAGAAAGATCCATATCGAATTTCGTGTAAGAGAGCCTACCGATTGACGCCCACTACTATTGGCGATCTCATCGCGAGAAATTCGAGATGAGGGCGTAACCAGTGACTTCTTTCCCTTCTTGACAAACTTTTTTATCCTCTCCTTCAGCGGTTCTTTTCGACTCTTTACCCATTACTACCAAAATGGCGTGCTCGACATCAAACGACGCCGTTTTTGTTGTCAAGATACAAGATAATCGAAATATCATTTAAAGTAATAAAATATTTATTACTATTTATTTCTTTATATTAATGTACAGATAATGACAAAAAATAAAGAAAAAACATAAATATCTTTTGCTTATTAAAATATATAAATAAAATTAAACTTTTAAACTTTTGCATTTTGAAACTTTTAGTTTTTAATTTAACTTTTGTTTTTCAATGATTTTTTTTAATTGTAACCATAATTTCCTGTGTAGCAAGATTAACCGAGGTTTTTTCACTATTTTGACTGTAAAATAAGAAAAATGGCCTGGAATATCCCCTGTCACCAAAGGGATTCATTCTAAACGGTAGCAATCCCAAGAGACAACCTATCATATAAATATTGAGTAAACTGGCACCTGTTTTCCTGTTCTTCTATGATCACATATGCTTCTGCATTATGTTAATCTCATTAATTAATATTTAAATTAAAAAAATTAACGGCAAATGGTAAAAAGTTTGCATAAATACAAATACTCGATAATACCTATAATGTTTTCAAATTAAATAATATACATATTACACAAGTATGAGTCATTAAATGGTATACGGATTAAAAACTACATTATCGAAGAATGTTAATTGATTGAGTCACGCTCGTAAACCTATATATGACAGAGTTAGAAAAATATCGAGAAGAAAAAAAATGTAATAAATTATTAATGATAACGGAAGGCATCTGGCCTTATATACTCGATTGTTACCAGACATAGTATCCACACTTAATAATTTGTTATACTTATCAGCAATATGTAGAATATCGATCTTTTTAAATGAAATGTTGCGACTGTTGTATATTTGTTGCTTGAAATTCTCTTCCGAAATTCTTTCTTGGCGCTTACTCTCTATTTTTTCCCCCATTAATTCCTTTTTTCCATATATTCTCTTTTTTTATTCTAGTTTTTTTTTTCCTAATAGATAGTGGAGAAAGCAATTGGTCAAGTGGTTGACTGCTAGTCTGGTCGCAGAAACTTCTTGACAGACGTTGAGACGTTGTCAAAGGCAGACGCCGCGCGATCGACCACTTCTAAGGACGACTAATTTCTTCCCTTTGATGCCAGGCGGTCGATTACCACCGCTCTTCCCTGAGAACCACGCATTTCAGGAACAATTTTTCGATCGGATCAATTTTCAATTGTTTTTAATCGTTTTCAATTGTTTACATTGCATTAATAGCAATATAAATATATCAATTCAATATGGACTTCCATCATAATTTTATTTATGCATATAAGATAACCTATGTAAAAAAAAATACCAAACTAAAAGAAAACTAAATTAAACTAAATTAAATTAAATTAAAACGCTATAAAAATTTTTCAATAAATATTAAATTATTCACATTGGCAAAATAATGGCAAATTCTACATATTCACGAATCAAATGAAATTTTTCAATTTGTTCCTTATATATTTACAGAAATAAAAGAAAAATGCATATGTCAATGATTCACATATGCATTCATATGTAGGTTATGCGCGCTGCGGTTTCCCACAAACGAGGATAGATTAGAGGATGATTAAAAGGTGTTCTGGATTGCGTTCCAGCAGCGCAAAAGCTGCCGGCGTTTTGATGCGATGCGTGTGTCCCTTTGCCACTTTTACACCCTCGAGCCAAGCAGCAGGCATCGAATTGGACGACCAAGGGGCTAATACGAGACCCTTCCAGTCCGTGGTTGGAAGCTGCTTTCTCCCACTTCTCTGCCATGCGACGCACGCTCCCTTTTTTTATCCTCCGAGTGGAGTTGTCGCGATTATTTCTTAAATAGATATATATTGCAGCTAAGTGACTTCCGGCGATAACGAAAATCGAAAGGTGGAATGTCGATTAGGAATATCATGTATGGTAAGTTAAGATAACGGTGACTAGTGACTGGTTTTAAAGGTTAAGAATTGAAGATGGGTTATACGTATGAGAAAAAGCATATGCACTATATATATATATATGTGTGTGTGTGTGCGTGTGTGTGTTTCGTTTCGTGACGTACTCTTGCTTAAGTTATTTTAAAATCATAAAATATTTTATTATTATTATCGTTTCTGTACTATCGTGTTTACGAAACTTTAACTTTGTTTCATCATTAAATTTATATATTTATATATGTTTTGTTAAATCATCAATTTTACATTTATTTGATAATAATAACAATTAAATTAAATTAAATCTCATATCTTGATATTATTACAATTAGTGACCTATTTAAAGGACAAACAATTTTATTTTGCGTGAAACGCGTGCCAGTCTCGTGGGTTTCTGGGCTGATTCGCTCACTAATTATTATTTCCGTCGTTAAGTAGGTTATTTTTTCGGAAAACGTCAGCAGACGTAAACAAAGAGTTGAACCATGGTGTTCTGCGCTCTGTCGGTAACGCAGCAACCAGAATTTATTTATTTTTCTCGCGATGACACGTGGTTCCTTTTCCCATCTTTCTTCATTTTTCTTTAAGTTCTCGAATTTTTCGTGCAACTTTCCAACATGATCATTCAAATTTCCGATTGCTTTTCAAAAAAAAAACTCTTCGATTGTTCTTTCAGCTTATATATATATTTTTTAATTTTTATTTTCTTTAATTTTTTGTTGTTTTCCATAATTCAATAATTTGAACTCTCCTAACAAAAGACATAATAATAATACATTTAAATATAATTATTTCGAAATTTTATTTTTATCATCAAAAAAATTTTTATCATCTTAATCCACACAACTTAATCCACTCATGTGCAATTAGGAAGATCTTTAATCGATTCGAAGCAAAGAAAAAAGTGGCAAAAAAAAAGTAAAAAAAATTTTAGAGAAATTTATAAAAAGATCGATAATCATTAAAAGTTAATCTCTCAAAGAAGAGCAGAAGTTACACTGCTATATAAACGGTGAAGTTCCACCAGTAGATGAAAAAAGAAGAAAACAGAAGAGGTAACAGAAGGAGGTAGAGGAAGAGGAAAGATGGAAAAAAGGAAGGAGAAAGAGTGAGATTAAGTCAGCAGTAGCGGAGAGGAAAAGAGAAATTCAGAGGGGCCATGTGGCGTTTCAGGAGATATCAAATCATACTACGTGTACGCCATGCCGCCCCCTAAATATAGTTTATTGCGTTACCGAGTATTAATGGAGTTCCTATAGAAAGGATAAAGACAGACGATCCATCGAGTGTTGCGAGTCAGCCTCAGAAAATCGAAAATAAAGGCATTAATCTTGCATCTCAGTAATGGTTTCTGATTGGATGAGCAATTAAATAATTATACGGATATTTACGAAAGCTTGAATAAATATTAGTGAATAATTGATTTGTTGATTAATTTATACGTATTATACGTATTATTGTTGGAAATGGACGATGCAAATAAACTATTTGTAATTTCGATTTCAAAATAATGATATATATATTTTACATATTTTATATCTATTAGTGTTAACATCATATACATATATATATATATATATAAAGGAAAAAAAACACAATTTTATTTTTTCATGAAATTATTCAGCAAATTTTTTTCAATTAATTCTTGCTAAACTCAAACGTTGTGTTTATTGATCCAAACTGATTTATACAGACTTTTGAATGTATCTGTTACATTTTTTATTATATATACCAATCTTGACTAATCTACATATTTTAACTCGATATTTCAAGAAAAGCTTGTAAAAACTCATATACGTTATAAATATAAGAATATAAAGAAAGAAAATAACATCTGAATCAAACCAATCTTCGAATCTTCGAAATTTAAAAAAAAATAAAAATTTAAAATTTTTTTTGAATTTTTAAATTTTGAATTTTTTTAACTTCCGATTTTTATTTTATTTTTAAAAAGGAAATTAATGAATCTTTGAACTTTTAATTTTTGTGCTTCGAAAATTGAAACTGTCGAACATTCAATCTTCAAATTTTTTTCAAATTGTTTCACCATGGAATTTTCAATATTCTCAAAATATGGAGAGAGATAAAAATCTGTATAGAGACGACGAAGGATCAAAAATGGATACAAATTAGTTAGTATCATTAGGTCGGAATGACTTCTCTCTAAAGAGGGCTAAGATCGTGCCGGATTTCGGAACCGTTCCGGTGTCACAAATTGAAAACATAAACATTGAGATCGCGTGCACGTGTCCTCTGTATATCATAAACTGGTAGACGGTCGTGAAGACCGGTTGCTTCTTCCTCTTACTACGTCCGCTCGCTGAGTTCATTCATGAAAATCCGGTAGCCCTTTAAACCATGAATGAGCCATACGAAAGGATATCCCTTGCTTTTCTTTTTTATGATCTTTTTTTTAAGAATATTCTAAATATCAGATATAACTTTCCTATAATAAAACTCATTCATATTATCCTCACATTATACTGTGTTACAAGAAAATTGATCATATTAATTTACACTAAATATATACAATATATTTATAATTATTGTCAAATGTATGTATATATATATATATAGTACAACAAATTATCTATGACACATTCAAAAAAAAACAAGAATAATAAATAAAAATATTGATCTTGTTACAAAATCTTGTTGATATATTCTTAGACGTAATTGATTTTATATAATGTACGAATTATATCGAATATATAATAATAAATATTATGTGTTGTTTATAAACTAATGTGGAATAATTATTTTTTATCGCCGAAAATAATAAATTATCGCTTAAAAAATGTAACGAAAGAAGAAAGACGAATACTTTCGATCAATGATAAAAATAGCGAGTGGTCATTGAAGGAAAAGGTTATTCTTTGTTGTCCGAAATAATAAACAAACCCTTTTTGTTCGTTTCAGACCGATATTCACAGTAACTCGTTGTCGAAGGGACGCAATCCTTGATCTGGGTTAATAAAAATTCGAACGGTATCATATTTCAAGAAACACCGACGGAAGATTCTCCTTGTCCGAAATTGCCTCGAATCCTTTGACTTCCACGTACAGCAGCAAAGGGCGCACGCTACCGAAAAAGATCTTCGTTCCCGGAAAATCGCCTTTAAATCATCTTTATCGTCGTAAACTTCACTTTGAACCGCTCATCTGTGAAATCGATCGAAAAAACATTCATAATTTTCCTTCTGAATCGAAAGAAGAAAATACTAACGATATAAAAATATACACGCTATTATTTATTTATTTTTTTTTTTATCCATCAAAATTTTTATTTTTACACAGTTACAATGATTCCAATGGTTCCAATGGCAAAGATAGGATAGGGAATTTAATTGTCCAAGTTCGTTTTCGCGTTTCTTTCGATCAAAATAATCGAGGCATCGCCCTCGAAGTGAGGTTAAGTCCACTTTTAATCCCGCAGATAACATCGGCCGCGGTTCTCAATCACAGATAAGAATGTTAATTTGCTCGACATTGAGTCGCGCGAGTAAAGGTCGGTAAAAAAGTGGAGCGATGACGCGTTGACGGTAACGCACGCTGACAGAGGGGGCTTTTTGCCATCCGAAGAAGAGTCAGCCCTGGGAAAAAGACAGATAAGGCTACTTAAAGTAGCGCCAAGCCATAGAACAGAATCGTGCGCTGACCGATACTATTTTCAGTCCTTTTTGCCACTAATTACGACGACTTTTATCAAAAACCACTCGAGCATCCCCCCACTCTGTTACGGCACTTAAAATTAAAAGTCTATCACCGAAAATTTTAAAATAGAATGTACTTGGATGAAATTCGTGGAAATATATTTATCGAAGACGGATATGTCCAATTTTCTCTGACGTTTAATTATAGATACAAGGTATGTTCGTAAGATTTCACTTGGATAATGGACGCCCATTTTTTTTTTTTTTTGATCTTTAACAAATAATTACAAATTAAAATCCGTTCGAGCAAATTGATTCATTTCTAAATATATATATAATGAAATTGACATTAACATACCTTGTTAATAATACCTTGTTGTTTATATTTCGTGTATTTTTTTTTAATCATAACAATTTTCAATTGCGAATTTATCGAAGTCTTAGTGTATTATATTTATATTGATCATCGCCCAACGAGAAAAGAAAATCAAGAAAAAACGAAGTAAAAGAATTATTATCGCGTGACTAATATATTTCATATCATGATACACAGTGGATCCTCTCCATTCCTTAGCTAAATCATATTCCCCCGGTTTTGGCCAATTCCCCTGTTCAATTTCCTAATTGAATCGAACGAGGTACGCCGCATGGGCGTAGACCAGCCTGGACTCCGCCCTTCGATTCCACTCGTCGAGCTTCCACGAGCTTTAACGTTCTCCTCTCCTGGAGCCTGCGTCTACACCCACCAGCGGCGTGCTCGAGTACCAAACAGAATCACCCAACCACTAGAGGTGATCTCCGAAATCGGCTTTCTTTTCTCAGTGGCATTTGGACCGCATCTCGAAACGCATCGATCACGAGGGAGCATCGAGGCGCGGTATAACACGTTCCAACCCCTCGTGTTTCGTGCTCCATGAAACCGGAAATATTTTCACTAATTTCACTTTCATTTCCGCGCTGCTTCTGTGATTCTATTCTGTGAAGACAAACGTAATAGAAAATCGTCAGATTTCGTTTAAGCTATCGAGTTTTGTGAATTTTTGGTGAAGAACAGCTTTCCTCGGATGAAGGAATTGTGAAAGGAATTGTGAGAAAATTGGGATCGAATTGGTTTCATTGTGGTGAAATCACGATTTAATCGGATTAATATCGCTATTAATATTCGTGAACGTATTGAATTATATTCAGAATGGTCTTGTTATATTGATTATTTTATGGAGTATATTTCGTGGAGTTACAATTAATCGAAGATATTTTTTTTACTTCGTCACGACTTGTTAAAAATCGTTACACGCCTATTTTTGCACAATCATCAAATTTATCATCGTTACCATGTTCATTGTCAGAGATATTATCATCATCTATTACGCAGTTTGGAATTTATAATATATATGATGATGAAGTAAAGGAGCGAAGACATTTGAAGAAATTATCATTATACGTCTATTTTGTGGATAAAATTATTATTAATTAAAAATTTCCTCTATTGGAATTGGATATAATTTATCAAGAAATCCTTGTCAGAATTACGATTAATTGAAATTTTCTTCAATTTTCTCGATACGAATCTGTGATGACTTAATAAGGATCTGTTATTAAACGGAAATTAAAACTTTTTAAAAAGATTGAATTTTGTTGTGGACGTATTTGAATCAGTTGATTTGTGTTGCAAGAAAAAAAGTGAAAAAAGTAGAAGGAATTTAATATGATGTTGGGAAGCTACGAGGCGCAGCCGGATTACTATCCGCAATGGCATCAACCCTATAATTATGTTACACAATTACCGTATGGTAAGTTCCATATTCTATAAATATCAAATATAAAAATATAAAAATTTTTTCCATGTTAAATATTACAAATTTTGATATAAAATTCTTTATAATATTTTTCATATTTCATATTTTTCAATTCGGAGTTGTCAAGTTTAAATAACGAAATATGAAGTGATATTATTAATATTCTAAGTTGTATTATAATAAAAAAATTAGATTTATTTTTTTATTGAATTGAGAGAGATATTTTATTCTAGAAGAATATTTTGTAATTTTTTTGAGCTAATTTTTAAAATGATTTTAATAATCCAATAAAATAATGGATAAAATGATTCGAAAAAGGAATTTTAATTATTATTTAATAAAATTTTTCATTTTTCTATTACCAATTTATCGGATATATAATTATTTATATGGCAAACGATTTCTTTTTCTTTCTTAAAAAAGAAGAAAAAAATAAAAAAAACGATAAGAAAATTCAACAATATGAAAAAATGTTATTCGCCATTCTATACAATTCTCCATTCTTCTATCGCAGGTCCGTTGAACATGCCAGATGCGGATAGCCAATCGACGTACTGGGGCGCGGATTCCGGGATTTCTGGGGGTAGTTCTGGCGCAGGAAGTCCCACCGCCTCAACACCTCCCTTGATCGAAGAGATTGGTGTCCAGGAACCCAGTTACTCCCCTCTACAACAATACCCGCAAACTTCGATGAACCAACACTATTCCAATTTAACTTATCCACCCCAACAAGACGTCCCTCATCATCATTTTCACCATCATCATAATCATCATAATCATCATCAACAAAATCATAGAAGAGATAGCGATTATTCCACGGTCTCTTCGATAAACCAAGTCGATGGCTCGCTTCAACAACATCTTAGACAAGGAATCAGAGACAGTGGCGTAGTTGTCAGGCCTAAAAGAAGAAATACAGCAAACAAGAAAGAAAGAAGACGAACACAGAGCATAAATAACGCGTTTGCCGACCTTCGTGATTGTATACCGAATGTACCGGCAGATACGAAGTTATCGAAAATTAAGACGTTGAGACTAGCAGCTTCGTATATTGGATACTTGATGGCGGTATTGGAGAGTGACGAGGGAGAGGAACCGCAAACTTTTCGCGCTGAAATTTTGTCCAATGGCAGGAGAAACAAGACGGTTCAAGCAAATCAGGTTAGTTTTATATCTTTTTTCCTTTTATTATTGCTACAGTGTCGATTGTCAATTCATTTATAAATCTTTGTCTTTTAAAAATTTCGAATATACTATTTATGTGTAACTGTTTTTGCCATTATATTTATAATATATTCAAAGTATTAATAATTAATTATTAAAAGAATAAGAAAGATTATAATAATCATAATTAACAAGACGAGAATCTTTAAGTCATCGATCTGATTGAAACTTGAAACATTAATAAATTTCGTCATCCTGTTTATAAGAATATTTCATTAGACAAGATGAAATCTGCATGGCGATATATGAAGCAATTCCTAATATAAATATTATCGTATATAGGAATATATCAAATTGCTTGATAATGAAGACATGGATAGACAGATCGAAACAGGTCGAGACAAGTCGAGACAAGTTGAAACAGGTTTTGAAATTGTGTATCATCCAATTGTGTAGTAAAATTATATCGCTAATTATCAAGACATCAAATTTTTAGAAAAATTTTCTATTATGAAGTATTAATGAAAAAAACAATTATATTTTATATATGTATATATTTCAAAACAATAATAACTATTGATAATCAATTTCTTTGAAAAAATAATTAGTAAAACAATATTTAATCTCGAAACTTCAAAAAACGCAATATTCTAGCACATCTACATACAACGAAACGAAAATCACTAGAGTGCACTTCAGTAACGAATTTGTGCCCTCTTTTGTTTACTTTTCTTTGAATCTTCCGGAACACTTTCATACGCATTGCCTTTAAATAAACACTGTCCTCTTTAATTGGATCTTGTTCGTCGACGCTTAAGAACTCAACGTTGAGAACTGGTCATCGTATCCCGTAGGTCTTAGAAGAAAAAGAGACGAAGAAGAAAAATCTCATCGTGTTCACGTGCCGTCGGAACGAGTGTTCTTGATTAATCATATAACCTATTTGTCTTCCGTGTTGTGACAGAGTAAGTTTATCGATACATGATGAGACATTAATTCTCGTGCGACGAGTGTAATTGAAATCTCTGTCATAATATTAATAAATTTTTAAAATTGTGCGAGATTTAACAATCTTTTTTCCAAAAATATATTTAATTATTATCAAAATTGTCAAAAAAGTCGTAGAAAAAAGATATAAATCATATTTTTCGTTTTTAGAAAAATTTTTCAATATTAATATAAATTCAATAATATAAAAATTATCTTTGAATATTTTTTTGAATAATTGGTGATCGATCGATTAAAAGAAATTTGATGATTAAAAAAAAGAAAAAAAATAAACTGGAAATATAAAATTTCAATTTTAACAATTTATTCATTCCATCGATGAACCTCAATTTTTCGGTTATTATAATTTGGATGATTTTTGTGGTTCCTGTAATTTCAATTTTGGACCACCCTAGTAGTTTTGTGGTTTCCCCTATTTTCTATGATTTTCCGCCACCCAAGAAGAATTTCTTTATCTTGAAAGGTCATTTGGCATTTTATTAAGACGTTCATTTCTACAATTTTTCTAATAAACGTGAAAATTGAGTATCATGAAATTCATGCATACAATTGTATAAAATATTAATGCATATAAATAAATAATTAATCAAATTTATACTTAATCATAAAAATTATAAATGTAAATCATTTTTATTTTTTCTTTTTTATTTCATAATATATGTTATATATAACAACATTGATTGCTATGTTCGTTTTCTGAATTTGTAAATAAATAAATAAAATAAAATATAAAAGATTATTTAATAAAACAATATTTTGTTTTGTATATATCAAATTTTATTTTTTTTTAATTAAATCTCGAAATTTTTCATTGCAGAATGAATCGTATTTACACCAAACAGGTGTAGGAACCGAGGAATCATCAAAAAGCAAAGGACGAACTGGTTGGCCGCAGCATATGTGGGCCCTCGAATTGAAGCAGGAATCGCCTACGAACCAGATGCAATAAAATTACTGATCTCTATCTATTTTTGACGCAGTGGCTTCTGTTCTACTGTGATTATCAAGAAACGAATCAAATGTAAGGTTAGATCAGTTGGTAGCGAGCCAGGAAATTTCAGAATAATTTTCGATTATTCTTGACTTTTCCTAGCTATTTATTAGATATTTAAAAAATTTTTTTCATCTTTCAATCAACGAAATATTATATAATAAGCTAAAATTAATTTATTTACATAAAATATAAAATATAAAATAAGATTAATTAGTGCAAAAATTGAAACAAATAGAATTAACCCTGTAATACTATATCTAAATACATAATTCTGATAACATTATATTTTTAAATTCTTATAATAAGTATTCTTGTGAAAATAAATAAAAATAGAATTTAAGTGATCAAAAAAAATTTTATTAATAAAAAAAATCAATTTCAATAAATTCAAATTTATTATCGAATAATCTTTATCTTTTGCATGATAAATAATTACCAAGATATTCAGATTTATATTGTATTTCAGGGTTAATAAAATAGTCTGATATTGTGTTAATTTAAATATTTTTGACACAAGTATGAGAGAGTAAAAAAAAGATAAATTTGTTATGTCTTTATATTTGTTTTTTTCCTCTTTTTTTAAATTCATTTTATTTGAACATCTTTCACATTTTTCAATTACTTTTAATTTATTACAGTAAACAATTATAAATTCGTTATAAATTGAGTAGAATCTTTTAATCTTCTCTCACAATCAAAAGTAGTAGATCATTGTTTTTGTTTAAACAAGAAAACGTTGATAAGTCTGTTGTAAAATACAAGCGATCGTTTGTAAATACGCGTCTGTGAGTATAGATTATGCGTGTAAATAGAAGTATCTGATTTCTTATTTCATAATAATTTACATCGGCCCTTTATTATTTGTCTACATCTTCATTGAATTTCTTATAATTTAAAGATCACACATTTAATAGTTCCTTCTTTATTTTTTAAAAAATTTTATTTCTTTTATTGTTATAAATTTATATAATTCATATAATTCAATTTATTTTCAATTTTATATAATTCATTATATAATTTTCAAATCAATTGTGAACTTGATCATGAAAGATTTAAAAAAAAGAAGATTCAATTTAATTAATAACATTATCTTATAGCAAAACAAGATTAATGAAGTTTATCAAGAATTAATAAATCGATGAAAAATGTAATAAAATGTAATATACGCTCAATTGAAAGTTGTATCATGTCTAAATATATTCTACTCTATAGATCTAAGCAAAATGATCGGTTTAAGATGCTTGTAAACTTTTGTATAAACTACTTATCTTAGCGATGTATAAAAAGTCACTAGTAATAAATAGAATACACGATAATTCAATTATTTTCTATTCCTTTCAATAAACTGTTAAAAATCATTGAAATAAATTTTTACTTCATCGAAATCTTTAATTTGTCAAAAAATGTTTTTCTTAGTTAGGATGCGAAAAAGCATTATTTTAGTAATAGTAAGTTTTGGATTTTTTTCAATCTAATTGCTCCACTACTTGGTTGCTACTTTTCATATTTATTATATATATATGTTTCTACATATGATGAAATATATCGTGTATTCATTTTCATTAAGACATCATGAATGAACAAGCTTTAATTATACTTGATAATATGTATTTATTCAGTTTCATTATTTCGTTTGTAATCATTATGCTGGATATGAAATAAACGAACAGTTGTGTGATGACTAATGAAAACTAAATATTTGTGATATTTTTCAAAAGTATTTTTATCCGACAACGATTCGATGTTTAGACGACATGATAACTCTATAACGATGACATTGTCGATCTTGTATATAATAAATTATATGTTGTCATTTCTTATTATAAAGGAAGCAACATTGTCGAGAAATGAAAAAATTTTTATTTGAATGAAAATATAGAATTGGTAAATACTTGTTATGCTCTATCTGCAAGTTTTGTTTCAGGATCAACAAAGAAAAAAGGATATTTAGATATAAATATCATATCTTACGGACGAGTAACCTAATCTGTATACATATAATAATATTGATAGGATTATAATAATGTAGATTATCATTTTATTTATCTACATACACATAATTACATCCCATCATGTATTGATGGAATGCTACAAATAAAAAATAATTGTCATATTAATTATTCCAATGAAAGTTAAAATAATATATTATTTAATTTATAGAGAAAAAAAATAAAATTATATAATTGTGAAATTGCACCTTTTTTAGAAGATAAAGTAAAACTTAAAAAAAATGTAGAAGAGGCACGTGCTATGCTAGTAGGTGTTAAAAACAAGAAGGTGAATCGGTACCGCTTTGTAAACTCTTCGGTTGACGAAGTACAGAACACCTCCGCAGCTCGAATCGACGATATAAACACTTCGCAGTATGTACCTAAGGAACTCGGTTATTCTCGGTAGCGGTAAAGAGATCGTTGCTTTCTTGTCAAAACGTTACCATGAAGATCTTGCTGTACCACTGGAATCATGTATGAAAGATACCTTATATACATGTAAACAAATGAGTATAAATATTATATTTTTTTTTTGTTTAATATATAAAACATTATTATATAAATAAGATAAAAATATATAAAAATAGAGAAGAAAAAAAATATCTTTAGTTTATGTTTCAATTAGAAATATAAAAAGAAATTGAAATTAATCATTTTATTATTCTTTGAAAACTATCGGATAATAATTGATATATTGCACACTCAATATATTTAATTTCGAATAGTAGGGGACAAAATCTTGATATTAAACTTCATATTATTTCATCAATTTGTGCTCACACTAGATCCCTGACAAAGATTTTATCTATATACTAGGACAATAAAATATAATTAGACACAAAATCTAACCTCTCAATTACAATCAGATATTCTTTTTCATTTATTTCTCTTCCTATGTTTTATACAATGAATATGAAACAAAAATAACTAAAAAGAAAAGAAAAAATCTTTCTTACGTGGGAATATTTTCGAATACTATCACAAAGAAACAATCATGTATGTATACATGTTTGTATAAGTATATATGTACATAAATGCGATACGCGTACCAAATGTGTATGCGAGACCGAGGAAAAAAGTATGAAGAGAACGTTTGTTTGCTTTGACAAGTATCGAAAGTCCATGTAACCGCGAGAATGTCCAAGTATGGTTGGCCACTTACGTTGCTTGTGAAAAATTACCCTTAGCATGTGTCGCACAACTCTCTCCATCTAATTGCTTCTGTCGAGCGATACTCTTCTTTATTATCAAATAAGAAAATGAGAGCAAAGTTGACGTTCAGAAACATGATATATATATATGAGAATGATTAATAAATTAATTTTTTTCCAAATAATATTTTTTTTTTATTTATATCTCAAATAAGATAATAGAATTAAAATAAATTTGAATTTTTAGAGGTTATAATATTTTATATATTTCATTTTGAAATATCTATTATAACTTCGATATCAACGAAAGAAAAAATGATTGAAAATGGAATCGGAATTTGAGATGTTAATAAATTTATTAGGTATTTTGGAATTTATCAAAGAGACATTAAGTATTGAGATATCGTAAAGGAGAAGGAAATGAGGTACGAATGTTCACTACAAATCTTCGAATGTTTCGAATTGTTTACTCTTCGAAACTAGTATGCGTTATACGTAAACAATACTGTTCTCCTCTAAGATGGATTATATCTTCTATCCGAGTGTTCGGATTTAGTATCTTGCAAATATTCGACGAATGCTTATTGTGATACATGCTAATATAAAAACGAAATAAGATAGATAAAAATTTAATAAAACAGAATGAAATTAAAAAATCAATATGTTATTTTTATATTCTTTTTTTTAATATATTTCTTTTATCGATGGATTTTTTATTCTTTAAAAAAATATATTTTATTTGCATTTTATAATATAAAATATAATATAAAAATATCAAAACTTTATTAAAATATTGAATATATTTTTATCATTATATCAAATGCTATTAAATTAATTAATTCATTAAATTATTGAATTAATAAATTAACACTAATAAAAATTCCTAATCTTAATCCAGTATTCACATAAAAACGAATTTTCTATTCTCATTCATAAATTATGCTTTTACTGTAGATTAAATCACGTGTTCTCCGAGACGATCGACCGATAAATGTGTTGATAGGCAGAGTCACAGTCGAGCTTTTATACAAGCACCAGTTGACCTTCTTTCCTGTTTCATGGTCTCGTTCATCCCGAAATTGAATTGGTTAATTGACAGGTTTAATTGAGAACAGATTGTTCGCCTAATCGCCCTGGGCGCCAGCATTGATTCGTTACAAAGGAAGACGCCAGGAGGTTTTCCTGACATTTTCCTATTTGTCGACGACACTTTATCTTCTTTCTTCCTCTTTTTTATTGTTTTCGATGGACATCGATGGATTTTGCCAGTCATGTGTATTCATCTTTATTTAAATTCTATGAAATTAGCAGTCGAGTCTATTACGATGGTTTTAAACATCATTTCATGAAATTTGATGTTGATCGAATGTTCAAACATCGTTTGCAATTGAATATTGCATTTTATAAATTAATATTAATCTAAATTGTCATTTGAATGGTATGGATAAAGAATATACTTCTATATTGAGTAATTTCTTTAAAATCTATTTCCAATTTAAAATTCTAATTCTATATTATGTAGCTTATAAAAATTTACACAATATTTACTATACTAATAATAAATTAAAAATGAAAAATATTAATTAATTTTTTATTTAATCAGTTAAAAACTTGAATATGTATTTCTATTTCATAAAATATTCCTTCCTTACTTCCATAGCCGATATATCAATTAATACTATTTTCCTGCATTATAGGATAAAAAAAGAAAGAAAAAACAAAAGCAAAATAGTGAACGCACAGCAAAGAAATTGAGTTGTGAAACTCTCACAAATCCCGTTGGAATCAATAAATTTCTTCGTACGAATGTTTCCGGTTTGCGGTGACGTCGAAGAATCGAAAGAGGAAAAGAAGGAACAACAATGAAGGAAGAAACTGAAAGAGATACGTAGTAAGATCTCTTAGTAGTAGTTGTAAGATCTTCTCCCAAGACGCAACCAGGATTCTCATTACGTATGGAAGAGCGTGGATCTCGATTGAAATTGAGACAAATCGCTTCGTGGGCCGTCAAGATTGGCCCCCTTTGGGGCTAGATGTTTTCTTAGTAGGATACGGATTCATTTCAAATGAAATCGGCATTGTCGAGGCAACGGGAAGAAAAATAACAGTTTAGTCCAGGGAAAGACAATGGGGATGAAAAAAGAAAAGAAAAGAACACGTAGGGGTAGCTTGCACCCCTATAAAACCAGGAGCTGAGAACGTATCAACATCATTCGCCGACAACTTCCCGTGATAACGTGTACTCGAACGAAGCGATGATCGGTTTCGCCGTATTTTCGTCTTTCAATCGTTTTACGACCATTTTTGTCTGCGTACTGCTGTGCGTGGTCTACTTGCTGTCATATGCTTCTGGGGAATACGGTACGTTTTACTGATAGTGAATTGTGAATATAATAGAAAATTAATTGCATCATACAGAAAGAAAAAAATGGGGAATAGAGAAATGAGCAAATTTTTTCGCCTTTATAAATAGTAATATATAAAATGTTCGCGTTATATTACACGATATGGTGAACTCGTTTTTTTTTTGCGAGAAAAATTTTTTGGAAGAAAAAAGTTTTACTATTTGTATGTCAATTTTTTTATATTCATAATGTTTTTCAATTATTTTTTTTTTCTTTGATTTAATGTTAATATATTTTAAAAGTTTACATGATAATGATAGTTACTACTATTTCATACAAAATATTTAAAATTCTATTTAAAAAATTAAAAATCATTTCTAGAAAAATTTTGCAAACAAAATTGATATATTAATTACAAAAAAATAATAAAACTTTTTTTATACATTAGAATATTATAAAAAGAATATAGATAAAGATTTATATCAAACTTTATGTTAAATTTAACATTTAAATGTTCTTTCTCTGCTGAATTGCAATTGACGAATCGTAATCTTATTTATTAAATTATTTAATTTTTTAATAATTCTAAATACAATAAATGAACTTTGCAACAGCAATATAATTAAATTTCTTCTTTTAATCTTTATATAGATGAAATATAATATAAATAAAATGTTTTTTACAAATAGATGGTAGAGATTCATCAAGTAGCTCGAATAATGACAGAGCGCCAAGTAACGAGTTTGGTTCGTGCACCGACGGCAAGTGTATCAAACGTACTTCGCAGGATATCACTAGTGGTATGTGGTTTGGTCCCCGACTTGGACGAAGACGCAGAGCGGATCGAAAACCAGAGATTAATTCTGATATTGAGGCGCTCGCCAACGCATTTGAGGAACCACATTGGGCCATTGTCACGATTCCAGGTATACTTAAATTACATATATTTATTGTTTCACGAATACATTTCCATTATTCAATTTGCTTTTATTTTGATGATGATGATTCTTTCTGGAAGAGAAGAGAAACAGGGCATGTTTCTTTTATAATATTCATTGAATACAATTTCACAATCGAATAAAATTTCTTTTCAGAAACAGAGAAACGACAGATAACACAATTCACACCTCGTTTGGGAAGAGAATCGGGTGAGGAATATTTTTCATATGGACTTCCAAAGGATCAAGAAGATTTATACACAGAGGAACAGATATTTCTACCTTTATTTGCATCACGTCTAGGACGTCGAGTACCCTGGACACCATCTCCGAGACTTGGACGTCAATTGCACAATATTATTGATAAACCTAGACAAAATTTTAACGATCCACGCTTTTAAGACTGGTTTGATGTTCTGGATGATTAATAGCTAATGATATAGTGTAATTAAGACCATATTAAGGAAATAAAGGACTTGTATTTATTTGTATTATAATTGCAGTATGATTAAGGTGTTTTTCTTTTTATTAATATTTTTGTATTATTTTTACTCTTTTTTATTAGTTGATTTTTAGCAAATAGTCAAACTATGGATTATATTATAGTAACAAAAAAATATTTATTTTATCTTCAATGATTGATATTTCATATAGAATATTATTAAAATAAAAAATTCGTTAAAAACTTTTTTTTTAAATCTCAAATATGATAATTAATATACATAATATAATAAAATATTCAAAAAAATAAACAAAACAGTTTTTAAATATCATTATAATATTTTTAAATTTAAATAAATGCAATTATTTTATAATTTTGTGCTATAAAAATTACCAAATAACATAATATAAGAAAAAAAGTCATAATAAAGAAAAAAATAAATTTTTTTAAATCTTAAATGTGATGTAATTAAAAAAATAGAAATGGTAAAACCGTATGTGTTATTCCTGTCCGCTCTGATAGTAAATGGTTACTTGAGCAAGGAGAGACAGAAGGTTAACTTGTATCTGCTGCCTGTGTTTCCAAGCTTTATGGTTACGACCGCAGTCTATGCCGCCACATGGCCCATGGTAGTTCCGGTCGAAGAGTTACACGCGTAGTTACGCTTTTCCCTTTGACTTCTTCCATGTTTCCTTGCCACGGGAAGGAATTTAACCCTATCTCGTTGCATTTGTAGTGTTTATCTGCGAAAAAATAAAATAATCCTACTTTCGTTCTTTTTTTTTCAATTTAAGAAATAATTCAATAAAAATTTATATCAACAGATATTATATCAATATATATCAATAGATAAATATCAATAGATTTATATCAATAGATATTTAAATAACTTTTAAGTTATTTTTGTTTTATTTTCAATAGATATAAAAAACTTGCTTCTAATTTTATATTTTATTTTTCTATTTTTCAACATTGAAGTTAATTATTTATATTTATTCTAAAATAAAATAATTTCAATATTTTTATTTTTTAATATTTATATAATTAATTTAAAATATAATATAGAATAATTTAATTTAAAAATATATAATGTTTGAATAAAAAAAATATGTATAATATATAAAAAAACTAAAAAGAAAAAGATTCCAAAGCTCAAGATATTAAAATATTAAATTTATTATGTATTATATTACTGCAAATTATATTAGGTTAATATATGAACAATATATAATAAATAAAAAAACACGAATTGTTGTTTTGCAGCTTGCTTTTTTTTGTTCTTTTTTTTTATTATTATTATTGTTATTATTACTTAATGCATTCACAAACATTGTATCTTTCTATGCATACAAGATTTAGAGATCGTTCACACGATTGCTCATATCATCACTTCTTACAATTCAATACTCATATTTCTAGGCAATGTATTACAACTACAATATGTAAATTATATATAATATATATATGTTTATATTTTTTTTTTCATTTTATTTCCTCTATCTTTCTTTCATTGATTCATACATATCTCCTATCATACACACATATATGTAACTTACACACAACGTACATCTCTTTACCTTTTTTCATATAATAATATCTCATATAATATATTTATATGTTATATATATATATATATCATATATATCATATATATATATATATATATCATATTTACATGATTGATATTTTTTTGTTTTGACAGTATTCTGATTTATCAGGGTATTATGCAAAATCATTGTCATAGCTCAAATTGTAAGAAAATGCAATCTACATCATTTACGTGTACTAATATTATAGTTAAATTTAAAAAAATACATGAATTATTTTGGATGAACAAAAAAACCTGGTCCATAGATTTTCTCCAAACTGCTTATGTATCGATCATTTTCTAACTGCTTCTACCATCTTGCAAATCTTCCCATCAACACTAAAACATAACCTACTTTTTTCTTTTTCTTATTTTTTTTAAAATTATATATTTAATTCGTCGTTAGGGATAAAAACGATCAATATTCTCCTAATTACATATGTCTTTTTTTAAATAATTTTTTTGTTATATATATTAACCTTCCATTTTTTATCAGTTCTTCTTTGGAGGTTATAAAATTTAGATAAAATTCTTGTTCAATACATTCCTTTTATCCAACATATTATTTTATTTTACTTTTTCTTTTTTTCTTTTTTAGCCAATTTTAATTATTATTTCCTTATCGAATATTTTATCATGTATAGTCGTGTAGAACAATTTACATAATTTCTTTCTTTTTTTTTTTCATAGAGATATTTTTTTTTCATAGATATTAAAAAATGGCGCTTGATAATTGGTCAATAATTAAAATCAATAAATAAAATAATATGAATATTAAGATGAATATGGTACACTTTTCTTCAATTTATTGCATTCATTTCCATTTTTTTCTTTCTTTATTATTTTTATTTAAATATTTTCGAATATATAATGTATAATTCTTATATAATTTAGTTTCGTATTTTGATTTACATTGATTCTCTAGTGAATTAATTCCCTAGAAAATGATCAATCGATTATTGAATAATTAATTTTCTAAGGAATGATTTATCACAATTAAATTTCTAATGAATAATTCATCAATTCATCAATTGTTTATTTATTATTTTTCTCACAAAAATAATTGTAAAATTAATTATGATATAAAAATAAAATCGTTTCAAATTATAAAGTGAATTATTGTAAATATTCTATTTAAAACAAATTTCAAATATACATATTCTTTTTCAATTTATAGAAGCAGTGAAATAGGAAGAAAAATTACTTAGATGGAAGAAGTTGATTTAAATTTTGATTTGAACGGAATAAAAGTTCCGAAATGTTTCTAGAAATGCAAATAAATATACAATATAAACAAAGTTTTTTTTTATCGATAAATAAAAAACTTTTGTCAATCACTTTTAAAACCGATTAATGCTTCTAAATATTGTTAATACACCAAAGATTAACTGTCACTTTTAAAGATGAATTTTGCAAAAAGATTTTTACATAATCCTGATGAGCTAACCTTAAATCTACAATTATAAGTATAACATGCTAACAATAATTTTTTTTTCATTTTAGTAATTTTTTTTTTCAATCGATTACAATTACACAATCGAAGTTAATGAAAAAAACCTGAAGGATGAGGTATAAACCAAAAGATCTATAATTACACTATATATACATGTACAAATACGAGAGTTTAATTGAGAGATCAAGCTAGAAAACGAAAACAAAAAAAAAAAAGAAAAAAAGATAAGTCGTTATAAAGTTAATCTTGGCATAAAATAAAAGGTACGTTTTATAAAACAATTTTTTTTTTCAATCTCAACACTCTTTCTGACTTGAATTTATATGTAATCTGTATAGTTTAGCATAAATCTTATCGTAGAATTTTTTTTTTTTTAATCAGCAATATACACATATTTTATATATAGAATATCCTATATATTCTATATATGGAATATAATATGTGTATACATATAAGTAACATAAGAATTTGCAATAAATATAGTGCATTTTTTTTTCTTTGAACCCTTTACAACAGAATATCTGCTGGGTGACACGGATCTAAGGACTTCCAGTAAAAATTATTTACAATATTCTATAAGATCGTCGTTCATGTTAACAAAAAAAAATATTCTTTTCTTTTGTAATGATTCAAGAAATTAATTTATTTTTCAACTAGTTTAATCCTCTGTCGTATTTTATTTTTTATCTACTGTGAAGTTTTTTATGCTCAATTTCATTTTAGAAATTAATCATAAATAACAATAAAAAAAAATAGAATAGAATAAAATTATAATATGACTTTTATATATATAAAAAATATTAGTGAATATTATTCTCTTATTACATGTTAATGCCATTCTCGAGTTTCTGAACGTTATACGTAAAGAAAATATGCTTCCGTAACTTCCATGAATATACATTGAAGGAAAGACTAATCGTTTTGAATCATGAACTTTAATGGTGGCCTGAGTCTTATATATATTCTTCTACAAGTGTATTTATATCTCTTAGCGATATAATCGTACTGATCTTAACCAAACATTCTATTTATGATAATTATCATTAAGCAATTGTAATCAACTATTATGTTTTCATTGAGAAACGAATAAAATTTAAATTACGAGAAATTAAACAAATTAATATTAAAAAATTATGTAAAATCATCTTTCGAATATAATTAAAATTTGGTAAAGAATTAGAAAAATATCATTTCAAATTGTTGTATATATAATGAAATGAATATCATGATCATTTTTTATAACTATGTTGTACAACAAATTAAAATTACAGTCATCGAGTATATATACACAATTTCCTTCATCAACAAATCATGCTTAAATATTAAAACAACAAAATAACAATAACAAAAAAAATATTCATGATATAAATATTACTTAACATCAAAATAACAAATGTTTTATATCAAGTTACTTAAATGTATAATTACGACAGAGGAATGAAATTCAACAAGAACGACAATCGAATCTTAGCAATAATTATCGTTACCCCTAACCTTAAAATTCGATTAAATCTATCATGATTTTTCTCCTTCTTGTAGCGATACGTTTTTTTTATTTTTTTTATTATTTTTTTCTTAATTAAAATTGAATCACTCGCTTAAAACCTAATTTTAGTTTATTAATTCTAAAGCCATTTTGTATGAAATGGCAAAATAGAGACCATGAACACGTTCTACGTACGCAAGATATTTGCCATTTGATAAACTTCGTTTATCTTTCTTCGTGTACATTTTTCTTTTTCTGGCACCAATTTTTTCTATTATTCAATTTTATTCTTAATCCCTCTCTTTATGCAAACCGTTCGTTCGAGATTGTTGTATTTACTGTTTTTTTTTATTTTTATTAATTTCTTTTTCTCATTATCATGAATTTGAATTTTTTATCAAATATCTTATCATGATCTCGACAGTGATGTCAAATGATTTGTCACATTACGAAATTTATCGTGAAATGAATCAACTTAAAGCTGCAACAAACATTCGAAACAAAATGGATATTAACTAATTGTCAAAAATTGTTAATATTATATTAATGTTTCAATTTTAAAAAGGAATACAAAGATTTTTTTCTCTAAGTGAAAAAATATGAAATATATATATTTAAAATATTTAACTTTTGAAAATTTAATTTAGTAAATTATCAGTAATTTAAAATAAAGTAAGAAATAAGATTTAAATTTATTAAATTTTTCGTTAGTAAATTATTTCACTTTTTAAATTCATGATTAAAATCTATTCTAAATCTTTTCATTGGAAACAAAAATAAAAGTTATAGATGTAGGAAAATTAATAAACGTAACACGTATTGTGTACGTAACAATACAAAAGAGATATAGTTACGGAATTAATATAGCAATATCAAAAAATTATATCGGCAAAATTGTATATTTTTGTATTATAGGTATTGCCCATATTTGAGAATATAAACATACTCTTCATAACATTCATTCATAAATTAAGCCATTCTACATCTTGAATTGCTTCTTGTATATGTAAATAATATCGATAATTTATATTTATGTATACAAATTTTTATGTAAATTGTTCATTAAGATAATAAAATACGAATATAGAGAAGATAGAGTTCTGAGGAAAAAAAAATATTTGCTAAATATAATATTTTTAGAACAATATTACAAGAAACAATTCTAAGATTGCATAATTTTAAAGAAATCAAATTACTTATCTCTCCCTGTTTCGACTCTGGAATTAATAATTTGAATGTCTAATTGATTTTATAATCACGTTACATCATATACCGCCTATACTTTGCTCGCTCTTTTTGATTCCACTTATGTGATGCTCTCTAAATCGTTACTTATAAGTTTTGATGAGATACATTGACATAATATAAATTATATCATCGCGATTTTTATATTTATATTAATAGCTAATGATTCGAGTCTATGCTTACATTAATACTTAGAAGATCATCGCAAAGATTATTATGCAACCGAATTCTTTTTTAATGCACAATTTTCAAGATAAATTATAAATATAATTAAAATAAAATTTTTTGTAAACGGTATCATTTATAAATGAATTCTGAAACTTTTAAAATATATCTTGATTTTTATACTTTATTAATTAAGTACGAATTATAGAAAATCGGATCAAAATAAACTGGGCGAGAATTAAAGAATACTGACTAAGTGTTATAAAAAAAAAAAAAATAATAATATTAATAATAATAAAAGACATAAATCGAGCTTTTTCAAGAATGTCTATAATATGTATATAATCGTAAACAAATATTTTTTTTTGCATTATAAATTCTGTCTTCTAATAAATATAAAAAAATTCTACAGTTATCTTTAACACATTCTTAAAAAAATTTCTGAAAGATATTTTTTTTATCAGGTGTAATCAATGCAATTCTTCTAAAAGGAATAACATAACCTCTCAGGTGCTTTAATGCGTTTCCAATATATTCATAGCATGTATTGTAATGTTAATTCGAACGGACATAGGAACTCTAAAATGATCACCGCTCTCCAAAGACGAGCAACGCACGTTTTTATTTTGTAATTAGTACGAGGTCAAGATTTTCAAAAAATCGACGCACATCTCATTATATAACTTGTACAATCACATATATATTTTCTAATTATAATTGAATTAAAAAGTTAATAAATATTCATTTAAATATATTCTCAATAATTGAATTGAAGTTCATTGATTTATAATCAAAATGTAAAGATAAATATCATCGAGATGTAAAACAAATTATAAATAATTGAAAAGCAGATTATAACAAATCAATTGAGGATTAATTTCTTTTTTTTTGAAATTTAGATATGACAAAGAATCAAAAGGAAACGATGAGAGGAAGAAACAGAATATATAGAAAACATGCAAAGAACATATTATACTTCATATTATATCTCGTATTATTATTAATAAAAGATTATATATAAATAAATTACTTCGTTGTTATATTATCTGATATGATTGTAATTTCTTGAATTTTCTCATTATATAATATTTCTCGAATCAATATACCAATCAATGTATACCTATTTCTGCTGCATTTTCATCTCGGTCCCTCTCAAAGTATCCTAATGACAATTTGCTTTATTCTAATTTCATAAATTGCCAAATTATTTTGGTTCAACAAGTACTATATTTATGTTAATTATATAATGTGATTAATCTGGGGAGTAGTTTATATGAAATAACAATAGAAATGTTCTAAATCTGTGTTAAAAAATGGAGAAAAAAAAAACGATTAACAAAATAAAACAAAACAAAAAGAACAAAGTGTTAAATATACAAAAATATAACTCTTGGATGAATTCATGAATTCTTATGGATATGCAGAAAAACTTTAAAAAGATATCTTCTTAATATATCCTTCGAGAATAAAAAAAAAATATTCGAGTACAAATATTAATAGATATTCATTTAAAAAATGGCGAATTCATAAGATACAGATACTGTAAAGGAAGATTATTCGATTTTGTGTGCAAGGCACGAATAATAGGAAGGAATATTTGCCAACAATTCACTAGTTTTGCTATAAAAGATTTAAATTGTTTCGTGATACAGGTTTTCCTCCAATTATTACAATTTTACAAATATAAAATTGTACGATAATTATTATGATATAAAAAATAAGATAAAAAAAAAAAATTTTTTTTTACATCTTGTTCATTATTTTTGCAAAAACAATATTTACGATTACGTTGACTCAATGCGTGACTAGTACATTAAAAGACAAGAACGGATTTGTAGAGTTTCCAGGCACTTGTATGGAAATTCAATATCGACTTTTTAATTCTTTTTCTATAAACCAAAAATTGTCAACAAGGAATCAAAACAGTAAATATTAGCAGAATGTTACCCGTTTGTATTTATAAATATTATTTTTTATAAATGATCAAATTTATGCTCTTAAATAATATAATTAGTTTGACTATGCTTTATTAATATTATGTATTGGAATTTGATTTAATAGATACCAACTTCAACCAATTTTGTTTATCTTTAAAATTTTTTTTACTTAATTTGACTAACACGTTATTATAAGTGCTTAATTATAATTTCTATGTATCCTATTAAGCGCCTAACGTTTTATACAATATATAATATACCCTATACAGAATATATACCAGAATAAGTGGTGATTAATATAAACGGCGATGATTAAAAAGATTTTTAAAAGAAAAGACATAACATTCTTTCATTAAAAAATTCATTTTTATGAAAATCAGATTTGAATATTTGACGAATAAATGTGTACGTCATAATATACATAATATAGTGTGTACATAATATAGTGAATGCAATTATCAACTACTCCTATTTAAAATTTGATTTTTTTTAAAAAGAAGCATCAAAGTATCAAAAAAAAAAAAATTTAATTCTACATTTTTATTTTAATTTACTTTTTTTGTTAAATAATTTTTTAGTAGATTATATTATTCAGGAATAAAACGTATACTCGACAAATTTTCAAAATTGATTTTTTTTGGAAACAAAATCTAAAAAAAAAAATTATTTTACATATATTCTATTTGTAGAATATCCCTGCCCAGTTATATTATATCACTATTCAGTCGGGAGTTAAGTGCACATGTACTCGAGAAATTTCCAATGTCGATTTTCTCGGAAATTCTCGATTCTGAATCTTCAGAGGCCTCAAAAAAAAGTTTATCTACATATTCATATAGGCCTATTTATATAATCGCATTAGCTGATCACAATTCAGTTTCATGATCGGTATCAAAATAGAGTTAAATCAAAAAATTCTGAGTATGTTTTTTTTTTCAATGAAATATGAATTTGACAAGAAATTGATAAAAACATGATATTACTCCACTCTAATATAAATAATGATGGTCAACTAACGCAACATTTATATATTTGGATATTCAAATTAAATAATATAAATATAATGGTAGACACATTAAATTCAAAAGCAATAAATTATTCTCTTACAATTTGCACCTTGAATACAGAATGATTTTTTTACTAGGGGCTCCAAAAGCAGTGCCACAGATTTGTCTTTATTTCGATAAATATATGCAAACATTACTATGCTGTGTAATATATAACTATGTCATATTATGTCATATAATATATGTGATTTGGCAATTGTTTTTTTATTATAACATAAGTTCATGTTGAGATGTGTGTAAAAAATAAAAACAAAATTATGTTATCAGCAACACTGTCTTTGGATGTTCTAGCGGAAGAATTATATATTCTTTAGAAGAGCAAAAGTATCTTGCCCATATTTTGAAATTAATGAAAAAATTATTAAGCTTCTTACAGATTTGTTTCATGCTCATATCGTCGCTTTGTATTATAAAATTTCTCAAATACAAGAATTAACCGGATTATCAAGAAAGAAAATTGTATGTGTCTGAGAAAATTGATCGGGAAGAATCAATTAACGAATAAATCGGTTTAGTATCATGCACATTAGTCAAAACTGTATACATTTCTACAAATAGAGTTAGTACTTTAGTCATTAAGTTTATTATAGCGAGCACAACATAGTGAGGAATACCGAGTGGAATATGCGAGCAAACTACTCACCAAAGTTGAAATAAATTAGATATTCGATTACTGAGCGAAAATCTCATCGTCACAATAATAGAATTAGTAGCCATACGGAATAGAGAGCACCATGCGGAGAATCAGCGAACGACTTTTAATCACCATGAAACAAAAAATCACGAGTCACGTGATAAATTGCCAAAATATGTGTACGACCAATAAATATATTTTTCTTATTATTATTAAATTTAAAATTTTCTTTATCTGTCCTTAACATTTTTTTCTGATTATTTGAATAGTTTTTTATATTTAATATTCAATAAAATTTTATATAGTTTCATTAAGAGTTTTGTTTGAAGAAAATTATTTTTTTTTGATCGACAAAAACCTAATTTTTAAATATTTTTTTGCGCAATCATAATATTAATACTTTTATTAATATTTGATGATTAATTATTAATTTTAGATCAAAAATGATAGTCGATTAATCATAAAAAATTAATTGTTTGTCAGGAATGTTAAAGCATTAAAAAACAAATAGATAATAATTTCGTTTTATCTCTGTTTTCGGCAATAAAGTAAAAAGTATGATGAATATTTATAAATGAATTTTTTAATTGCTACATTTTCTAAATTTATAAAAAGATATAAAGATATAAAGAAGATTAAAGAAATTGAACCATAGAGCAAATATAACTAATAAATGAAATTCATTAAAAAAATAAAAAAAAAATTTTTAATATAGAAATTAATATAAAAAGAGTAGCAATTAGAATATTTGATTAATAAAATTGAATTTCAATTTTTGATAATAGAAATAAAATAAGATAAAATAATTTATGTTTGGAACTAACAAGAATTTTTACTATAAAAATGTTATCCATTTGTTTCTTTTATTATTGTACCTCTATATCGTATGACCATTGCGTTAATATGGACGGGCATGCGTTTCACCATACATATGAAAATTACAAAAGTATGAACATAGATTAATCGGCTATTTCTGAATTTTTTGTCATTACAACAGAGAAATATCTATATAGCTGAACCTATTTGGACGGACAGCATTTCATTATCTGTTGCTTTTTTATTTTTGCTGTGAATATCTATATTTTACTCCGCATATGGATAAGTCCGTTTTGATACGAATATGTACTAATGATACGGATAGAAAATTACATTGTATCATATCATTAAATAATATTTGATATGGTATATATAAAAGAAACAAATAAATATCCATCTTCATAGTGATGTCGTTATTATTTTTACTATTACTATTTTCTCCATAATTCTTCAAACATTCTCCATAACATTGAGATAAATTGAAAATTAATAAACTTACATGTATCTTATTAAAGGAACAACCTTTATAAATTTCTATACATAAAATATAATATTGTCCATCGGCTACGAATTGAATATCCTTCATATGTTCATATGACATTTACAATGGTAATAATTACATTTTTGTTTTCAATTTAATTCATATGAAATTGCTTTAAGAAATTTTTAATTGATTCAACACTTGATTTAATTTATTAAGCATCGAAATTATTTAAGTTTCAATTAGTATTACTAGATAATCAAACATGTAACACAATTTGTCAAAAAACTATTTATCTATATTAAGCTAAGCTTTTCATATAATTAAACACTTGATAAATTATAAAAAAAAGTTAGAGAGATAATTCTCAATATTTAGAATCATAAGTAATAAAATATAGGTACGTGATGTTCTTACCAAATTAAAACAAAAAAATATTTTAAAAATTTTATACATTTTGTATTCTCTGTCTTGAAATTGATATGAATGCGATTCAAAAGTCAAATTTTTGATAAATATCGATGATGAAAACGATATATAATTCATTTTTAAAGAAATTACTTTTAACGAGACAAATTATATTATGTTAAAAATAATAACTTATAATGAAATAAACAAATGAATCAAATATATTCGCCGATTATTCATATTAATTTGAAATCAAATTAGTTTCTTCTATTAATAAAGGACGAAGAAACATGTCCTGATAATTCATAATCCAAAAATCAGATTTTGAGATTCAACGTGCATTAAATATTTTGTCTTGTTGAATTTAATAATTGAAGATAGAATGAACAAATTTATACTGATAACTATTTCTTACTATCCTCTAAATTGAAGTTTTAATTTTATATCATATAGTTTATCTATAAATGATTCTTCTATGAATGAAGACATAATAATTCGAGCAATGATAAAATAAGAAAGAACATTTTCTCGATTTCAACTTTTTCGATAATAATGTCGTCATAAATGTATACATTGTACACTTTAAAAACCTATAACTTCTTTTTCTTTCCAAATGGAAAAATTCATTTGAATAAATTGTTTTCAATGAATATGCGAATATACGAATTCATTGATATTATGAAATGTTATCGTGTCTGTATTCTCCAGATGTGCTCATTCAATCTGGATGGCCTTTTTTTCTTTGCTGCTACAATTTTAGCAAGTATCCTAATGGATGAACTGAGCAGAGTTTAATCTGAGTTTAATATATTCCTGATATAAGTAAGAATAATTGAATATATGTATATCCGTAAATACAACCTTAACGAACTACCTTAAAAACAGCTCGATGAACTTCTCTTAGAGACGAAGGAAATCTCCCACCTTCGTTTATAGCGTCACATACAGTTTCATTATTCTTCCCTAACGATCTTCAACAAAGTTAAAATTGCGCTGATCAGTTCATCTTTTTATATACAGAATTTTGTGCTTATTCTTTTACACATTCTAGAACACTGTGACCTTCTGTATTATTTTTCAAACGAAATATTCCCTTTCCTTAGAACAAGTATTATTCCTATCCCAGGACCAACGCACTTATTCATTTTAGCAAATCGAGTAAGTGCTTATGCACTTACCCTTCGGTTTTCAAGCTGATCTCATTTTTGAGAAATTGACGTACTATCCGTTTTGATTGTAACCGACTTCATCTGCTCGAATTTCGAAGTCATCTGCAAACGATCTCTATTTTGAGATTTGCTGTTCACTTCCTGAGGCTTTGTACAAGAGCCAGAATTTTGTCTGCTTCGTGATTGCTGTTGTTTATTTAAATCTCGTTGACTATTCGAGAAAGAGGAAGCAATGTCGTTCCGTCTTCTAGAATGGGCTAATCGTCCAGATCCGAACGAACCAGCTCTGTTACGAAATTGTGAAAGATTCACTGATTCCACCCGAGATTTTTGCGCAATAGGATTGTTTTCAGAACTCGAGATTGGCAGTGTTACGGTACTGGAACCGCCAGATAATCGACGAACTCTATTGGTGGACGAAATATCACCATCACCTGCACTTTCGGACACACTTCTGTTTCGTCTTTTCGCAGCCTGAGATCGTGAATTTGCAGCAAATGCTTGTAGCATTTCATTTATTTGAGGCTGTAAAAATAAAAGAAATATATATTTACAACATACAATGATAATGCTTACAACATAACATAAACTTTGAACATAGTTTTTCTTATAATTTTTTTTTTTTAAATATTGAATTATATTAATTTGTATCTCATTTTTTATATTTTATCTCAAATATTATCTTGTGCTGAATTCATAACATTTTGATTTTATTTTATATATAATTACACATGAACGAAAATAGTAAACATTTTTCTTTTCAATTAAATTTTAACTTGATTGAATTATGATAATGTTATAATGTACATAAAATATGTAATTTATGTTTAATTATATTACCTCAACTACTCTAAAGTCTTCAATGCTCTTAAACTTGGATAAATACTCCTGTAATTTAGGATCTACCTGAAGTTGATCAGAATGTTTATAATACTTTAAGAACGCCCAGAATTTTTCTAAGCCATATAGTTGACCTAAAATACAATATAAAATGTTAATACTAAATAACTTATTACTAACTTATATTATTGAATAATATTAATAAGTGAATAGTGAAAATCATAATACTGAATAACTATTTTATTATATTAACACTAAATGTACCAATAGTCTATGTAGAAGACAAAATAAATTGTAAAACTGGTCATTTGATCATTCGTGATATGTAAATATTAATAAATAAATATTTGTTGCTATGATAAATACCACACACGAGACAAATCATTCTCGTGGTATCAACTGAACATTTCATTTATTATAGCACAATTTTACCGTTTAACTATTAAGGAAATTGAATAGTTAAACAACCTATGTGTGCATTAAATTTAATCTTAAACAAAGAAATTTACTAACCACTTTCGTAATCTTGTATCGTTTCGACTTGAAAATCTTTATAAAGATCATGTCTAAATCTTTTTTCCAAACCATAACTATAAAATCTAAAAAGACATTCCAAACCATATCGATAACCCTCTGAAGCATCTTCTTTGGCTACAGTTCTGAATTCTTCATACATAGTACGATTGAAATTCTCTCGTAAGAAGAATGACCAAAAACGGAAAAGTGTGTTCATTTCTTGAGATTGGCCGATTCCAAGTCTTTTGCGTTCTGAAATAATACAAACATGATTAAAATTTATATTCTTAAATTAATTACATTCTATATGCATATTTTATAATATTTTTTCAGATCCTCTTTTCTCTTCATAATTATTCCTCAGTCGGGAAAAGAAGACAAAAATAAAACAATTCATCATTATATATATATATATGTATTATCATATTAAAAATTAATTAAATTTTAGAATCTATTATAAATTACATCAATTCTTTTATTTGTAAGAATAATTCGTTTTAACTGTGGTCTATAATTTTTAAATAATTCTGTATATAATCTATCATAAGAAAATGAAAATTATAAATAAAAATTTATATTTACCTTTTAAACAACGCGAATGATATTTGTGATAGACCTGTTGCGTAAAACCATTCTCCTTCAAAAGAGCATGACTTGGATGATGAAAAGTAGGTAAAGATTGTGGTGCGCTTCCATAACTACTCGCAAGATAGCCTTCATTTGGACTTGTCCCAGCACTACTTCTATACAAATAAAATTCAAATTCAAATTTAAATTCGAATTTTCTATTTTTTGAAATTGTTAAATATGTAAAAATTTTTAATGATGTAAATTTACCCTGTAGAATATGTACGCGGTCGATGTTCTCGAACATCCATAATCCAACCAACATGATGCTCAACAGGAGGATTATTGCTATGCCGTGTCTTTCTTTTTCGCGGTGTCCTAGGATCGACCGAAGGTTCATCCTTTACTACCGCAAAGAAACGAGGAACTACTCCCCTTCTACCATTTCTACTATTTCTTGACTTATCATTCCAACGATTTTTATCTACACGACGATCTTTTCTTTCTTGAGTATCAACACTTGCTATTACCTATTGACATCATTATATATATACATTATATATAGTAATAGCTAAGAAATAGTATAAATAGTATAGCTAAGAAAATTTATATATAATTATAATTTTATCATATTGAAAAAATTACAATAATATGAACATTATAATAAAATTAAATATGAATATAGATAAAACAAATATAGATTATCAACCTGTGTTGGAAGTGAATGTGATACTTCCATATCTTCTATTGCAGATGGCGGAGGAGGAGGAACTTCTGGATTGGCTTTTTTAGGTGCTTTAGGAGCCATTTTCTCAAAATCTTCTTGACTAATGACATTGACAGTTTTATAGCTTCCAATTGACGATGAAGATCCATACTGTAGAGAATAAAATAACTAAAATATGAGAATATTTTAAAAAAATTTTTAAACTTACCCGTTGACCATCTTTTATCCATAAATCTTCTTCATAATAATACAATCCATCATTGATAGCTTGCTCAAGTTCTTGGGTCATTTTTACTCTAGTTGTCCAGTCACCGGTTCGATCATGACCCTCGTGTTTTGGAATACGCGTCGATATAGGCACCGTTGTTTGTGTAAAAATTAGAAGTTTATTAACATCTCTATCTGATAATTCATAATCTTCATCATCTTCAGACCTATAATATATTACATGTTAACTTTCATATATATATATATTCATATATAGAGTGATCTGAAAAAACGATGCAATAATTTAGAAGCATATATACTGAATAAAATATAAAAAAAAAATATTTAATATAAAAATCATCATTTGAAATAGATTTTTTAAGATTTTCAATAAAAATGTTAAATTTGTATTAAAATAAAAAAATATATAAAGTACTTTTTTAATAAAAAATATAAATCTATTTAAAATAAATATTTATTTTTATTTTAATTCCTTTCAAAAAAAATTCTTCAAAAGATATGGATATTATATACTTTTAAATTATATATTTCTTTTTTCAAATCACTCAATATATATATATATATATATACACACACACAACGCATAATATTGATACATAAAATCAAAGGATTGCTAAATTTTATATTATATTATAATTAAAAATAAATAAATAATAACAAACCATTCAGAAAATGCATTGTGCCGGCCAGTTGGTGGTGGTGTATCAAGTTCCTCGTCAAATTGAAAGTCTAATTCTTCTCTTTCTTCATTTTTAACGTTATCAACTTTCTCTTTTTCTTCGCTTTTCTCCTTATGTGATGGTTTCACCCTTCGCCTTACCTATTTTCATGAACTCAGTTATTACTTATTACTAATAGTAATAACTTGTTTGAAATAGATCCACAGTTTGTGTCGTAATTTTAATACATCGACGATTCGGGCAAATATTCTAATTTACTTAATTGGTAACAACGACATCCTATTACACCTTTGTTATAAATTCATTGTATTCTTTACATTTCTAGGTAAAAAAGTACAGTTCAATTTAAGATCTTGAATAACTTGTAAAAGTGGAAGTGTGTTTTTTCTGTGGATTAAAAAAACGCGAAAATTTAATTTCAATGTTGATACTAATAATACACGAAAAAAAAATTACCTCTTTCCAAACATTATTGGCCGATTGTGATTCTCCATTAATTTGCACTTTTGGTGCTGAACTTGGACTAGAACATTTGACCGTTGTAGACATTTCATCATCCGGTTTCGAGAATTCATTTCTCGAGAACAGTGATGAATCGTTACTCGGTGCTGGAATGATTTTCATTTCTTTTGACTGTTCTTCTGTCTTAATTTGTTCATTTTTACTATCAGCAATAGGTTCATTTTTTTCTGTCAGTTCATTCGGTATGAACTCCGGTACGTCTGGATTTAAACTGTCGCCTATTGACGAGGATATGCTTTCTGATTCACTGAGCCTTCCTATTGTTGGGATAATGTGGTTGGATTGAAGAATACGCGGAACTGGGGGAATAGGAATCGTTGATAAGGGTCTAGCAGCAGGGCAAAAATCTGATTCAGACGTGGAGGAGAGTATTACTTCGTTTTGAGACGGATTGGAAGTATTAGATGATTCCGAGAACACAGGATTTCCAGTTGCATCCAAGATAGGCCACTTCAAAGGATCTATTTTCGTTCTGACCTAATAAAATAACAATAATATTAGTTATTTTATTATTTTATTATAGAAATTTCTAAAATTTTTCAACAACCTCTCGATTTTTTAAAGAAATTTAATGTTATTTAATATTTTATGTATGATATTTTACAATAACTCTTATACCGATCAATTACTACGATATCAATAAACATATTTTCTAGATATAAACTTGTAAAGAGGCCTACTTTCAAACCCCATTCATTGAACTTAAATTAAGCTCGAATGGTGTCAGCGAATCCTCTTCCATTTTATTTAGCACAAATTTTTCATCAAATACATAAAAAATGTAGATGCATCTTAAATATGATTTGTGCATTATTAGAATTATGAAAATACATTTACTTTACCTTAAATCCATCAATTAATTCTAATTTATCAGATTCCATAATTGCTTCAATAACAAGTCCAACATCTGTCGTCAAAGTTTGTACACGATGGAAAGAAGCAATTAAAGTAATAGGTAAAAAGCCTTGTGAATCCATTTTACGACGCAAAAAAAAATCTCTTAAAAGATTTTCCTCACTAAAGTAATATTCTCTATAAAAATATGAATTATATGATAAAAAGAAATAAAATTTCACTTATATTTTATTATTTATTATTTAATGTTTAAATTTTTAATTCATTAAACTTACATTTGATTTCTTAAAAATTCTTTGAGTGTTGTTGTATTTATATTAATGAAATTTGTATTATTAAAATAAAACGTTCCCATGTAAGCCATCATATAATTAGGATCTAGAAGTCCAAATTTATGCATCTAAAAAATTATAATGATTAAAAATCTATCTAGAAATCTAATATTATTTTATTTTAAATCATTTAATATCAGGTCTACTTTCTTCTTTCATCAAAATATGTTATGAGAGATTCCCATCAAAATATTATCATCATTATTATTATTGACATTGTTTATTATTTTTATCATATATCAAATATTCATGAAAAAATAGTAAATTACCTGCATATAGACTTGATCATGCCTCTGTCTAAAACTACCGCGGTAGGCGCCTCGTCCACCTCGTCCTCCTCTTCCTCTGTAACTTCGTCCACCTCGTCCACCTCTTGTGATATATGCAGGTCTATCATGTTCTCTACTTCTATATGAATCTGTTTCTGTAAAAAGATACAATTTTAAATTTAATATTAATTTAATTTAATTTAATTTATATTATGACATTAATATGCAATTCTTAAAAATATAATAGATAGAAAATATGAATATAATAGATAGAAAATATAATAGAATAAAAATATAATAGATAGAAAATATGAATATAATAAAATAAAAATATGAATATAAGAATTATTTATAAAAAACAAATAATAAAGTACATAAATTTATTAAATACCTTCTCCATTCTTTTCTCTTTGATTGTGATACTTTGGAGAACGATCTCTTTTACTTCGGTTCTTTGTTATATCTATTTCTAATGGTACCCATTTTTGTTTATTTACTATAAATAACAAAAATATTAAAAATTTATTTTTTATAAATTTTTTATAATTAGAAGAAAATATATGACTTAGAATAATAAATTATTTATTTTTAGAATCAAACAAATTAATAATTATTACCTTTCTTTTTTTTTTCACTACCATCTATATGTTCTTCATTATCATCTTGACAATGGTTTTGTTCCTTATTTTCCTTTCCCCTACTTTCAATAGCACTACCACTACTTTCTTTACTATAATTTTGTTCAATTACACCATTTTGCTTTTGTACTGCCACGACTGTTTTCTTCTAAAATAAGAAAATATATTATTAGACAATATGTGATGAAAATAAATAAAACATATTCATTTTATTAAAAAATAAATAATTGTATAAATGTAATAAAATTTCACGGATAATAAATATGTCCGCAATGAGGCCACATTCAATTTTACTATAGCAAAATATCTACGCTCATAGATGTATAAGAGATTATATTCTATGAGTTCTAGCTTTTGCATAATTTATTTTTTATATTTTTGCAATAATAGATTGTTTGAAATATATAAAAATATAAATAATTTTATATTGATTAAATTAAATCTTTAATAAAATAAAACTATTAAAATTATAAAAATAAATTAATCAAATATTTTGAATATTAAAAAAATCATATTCAAAAAATTAAATTATTGAAAAAATAATTTTGACGCACCTCTCCCGAAGCTTCCAAGGTTGGCCAATCACCAATATCGGAGAAGTCGCTCGCCTATTAAATTCATAAACTAAATTTTAAATATAAGCAATATGTAAAAATTAACAAAGTTTTATAATGTTTCAAATTCATGGAAAAGAATGTTTTTATAAAATTATTATATTATACATTTATGATTACAGGTTATAAATAAACATATAATTTATATTACATATATATATTTCAAAAACGTATAATATTCTTTTCAAATATATATATAAATATTTATAATATATAATATAATATTTAATACTTTAATAATATATATATAATATTTAAGATGTTCATTAAATAGATAAAAAATAGAACATAATTCCAAGCATAAACCATGATTTTATCATTTCATTATAAAGTTAAAATCATGACTTACCTTTCGATTAAATTTTCTTCTATCTTTTGTGGCCGTCACAATAGTCGGATGATTTCCAGCGTTAATGCCATTTTCTAAAAAAAAAAAGAAAAAAGAAAAAAAAATGAAAGAAAAAAGAAAGAAAAAAAACAATAAAATACATCAGTGATAAAGTAATATTGAAGTAAATGTCAAAATTTTCAACTAAAAACAATTTCTTATCGAGTTATTTATCTATTCGAAAATTTTGTGACCTCAAATAACTACAGTTATTTAACATAACTAATATTTCCTAACTTTTTTAAATTAGTGGTTATTTCAAAGTTATTTCGAAACTTTTAGGTTTTTACAGTTTTCTCAATTTTTATAATAAAAATTTATATTTATATTCTATATTTATTTATAACAATATTTATTTATTGCATTAAATGATTCGATATATTTTTCACCATTATTTTTTTACGATTATAAATATTAATAAATATTAGATATATTTAATTAATAAAATTTCAATAAGATTTTCACGATACTGCTGAAATATCTTATGAAATATTGATTGAGAAATATTGATTTAGGAAGACTGTTTCATAAAATGTTTATATGTATATAATTGCCTTAAGAAAAATATTGAAAATATTTTAATAAAAAAAAAAGAAAAAAAAACATGATAATTTTTATTGATTTACTATTATTATAAAAAATTATTTAAATTAAATTATCCACTTTTTTTTATTTGTCATGTAATTATATAAAAGAAATATATACAATGTATCGGAAAACATAAATCATCATAATATGGAAATTGTACTTTCCATATTACTTACCATTATTAATTATATTAAAAACTTAAAAAGCTGTACATTTTTTATCTCTTTACTTGAAATTATTTAACAAAATATTTTCTTTCAAGTAAATGATTCTTTATATTTTTCTCATATATTTTTACAAATAATCTTCTTTTTAAATATAAATTTATTAATGCATCATTTGCATTTTATATATAATAATAAATAAAATGTTCCATAACATACTTAAACAAAGTTTGATATTATCTTCAATTTCCTTATTTTCTATAAATATAATTTTCTATAAATAAATGATGTATTGTACGTGTTAGAAGTGTACAAATCTCTTCTTAAAGTACAGCTCACGTTACGCAAGTGATACAACTGTAGATTTGCTTGTTGACCTGTTTTTTATTGAATCAATCTTTTATCGGCTATTTCGAAAATACAATTTCTACGAAAACGAAAGTATATAACTTCACACTTCGCATATCACATTCTGTTTTTCGTTCTACAATTCGATATTGTCGATAATTTCGATAATTTCGAAATGGAATAAGAATCATCTACGATTAATTTCGAATAAAACGTGGCATGTAATAAGTTACATATATATCTTGCACAATGAAACGTTAAAATAAACGTAACAGAATTTTAATTAGTTAATACTGAAAGATCGATAAAAGAAACAATATACATAGCTAAGAATTAAGAAGGATTGATAAAAATATAAGAAATCAAAGCAATAAAGACGTCGCGAAGGAAATATACTAATTTTATTAACTATATTAAATATTATAATTAATAACCAAAGTCAGTTATTAATGCGAATCACTTGATTTTTTCATTTAATCTACAAAATTACATGTAATCAATCAAACAGAATATTACAAATCGATAATATTCTATTGAAAGGAAGAAATTAAAAATTAGATTTTATAATAATATATTATCATTATAAATGTTCATTTCTTATAAAAAATATTTTTAATTTTTACCTATGTAAATATTGTATAAAAATTTATATATAAATTTCGTAATTCATTTTTCAAATTTTCAAAGTAATAATGATATAATAAATGATATAATAATAATAATAATAACATGTGACATAATAAATTATATCTACAATATCACTTTATATATAAAAAAAAATTTTTTATATTGATAAGCCAGTTATATAGAGCTCTAATAGAAACATAACCTAACACTTCAAGTTTAGATAATTCAAAAATGAAAAAAGTAATTGCATAAAAATAGTTATAAGATTATATATACATGTTTTTCTAGAGATTGAAATCTTTTAATATTTAAAGCATTAATTGTTAACTAAAATAACTATTTTAAAATTTTATCTTTTTAGCAGATTGACCTACCTCTAATTTATCTTGTCAAATTAATTTAAAAAAAAAAAATTCGTCAAAATTGTCAACATAAAAATAATAAACAATATATAATATATAAATAAAATATCTTTTATCCATAAAAGATCTTATATCCATATTGTAAAAATGTAAAGTTATAAAATTATTGATATTATTACATATTATATATTAATAATTTAATAAAAATTTACAAAAAGTGTCAAATTTAAAATTCTAAATTTTTAGAATTCAAAAATATATAGATAAAAATCAAAAATAAATTTATATAATAGAATATTTATAATACAATTTATAGAATAGAAAATTGTAGGAGTTAAATAAATAATGTTATCCTTAATAGATATATATATATATATGTTACTTCTGATGTAACATTTAAACTTTTCCGTACCGGATGTACGTGTATATTATCTCAGATATGACATTGTAATTTTACCACATTAAACATATGTTACATAAATAAAAAACAAAACATATAAAATTGTTCAATTTTTGAATATTTGTCTTTTCATTTTATGTTTTAAACAAATTATTTAAGAGATTTTTTTTTTATTTAAATAATTTTTTTGATTAAAATAAGTTTAAATCAAGTGATTTACGTTATGTTTGGATTCATTTATTATAAAAGAATTTTTTCATTATTCAATATTATCGTTAGTAACAATTTTCAAAATTAAGAAAAACTTACGTTGTATAGTATCAGTTTTATTTGCATTAATCTTCATTATGTATGGGTCTCTTCACGTAGGAAACAGCTTCGTTAGATATTAATATTCACTAAATGTTTTTTTAATAAATAAGGATTCTCATTAGAATACAGATAGCCATTAAAAAAGTGAGAAATTCTTTAAGAATTACAAAAAAAAATCACATAACACCTGAATTTAATAAATATAATAGCAATTGACCATTTAACATTATATTTCACTTCCAAAAAGACGCAACACGTATATTCATATTTTTTTTTATATAAATAAAATTATAAAAGAAAGAAAAAAAGAAAAGAAAAGATTTAGTTTACATGGCATTAATATAGGTTAGAATTGATAAATATAACGAAATAATTTGAAATGTTCCTATTGATTTTTATCTTCTTATATACATATAAAAGAAATTGATTAAAGAATTAATTAAAAAACTATATAGCTTTCATCATATGCCATGAATTTTATCTTTATAAAAAATAATAATTAAATATGAATAAAACATATAAATATGACATTGTAATTTTGTTGATGTTATTTCTAAAAGCAAAATAATACGTAATATTTTGTTTTTTCGAATCCGATAAAATGATGGACTTATTATATATGAACAATTAATTAGTTTTAACTTACGAAATATTATTATTTTCTATTTAAAAACAAGTATTTATACATTTTGCATAAATTTTGTTTTTCTTTTATTAAAAATTTCTTAATACTTTTTTCGAACAGTGAACACTAGAAAAAAATTCTTTTGACTAGAAATACAATGAAAATCCGCCGTTTTATATCTAAGTTGCAGTTCGAGAGTCAACACTGCACTGAACTCCTAGGCAAAAGGAGAGAATCAACGAAGGCTTACAGCGACAAAGTACAGTAAATACTAACAGCTGTTCGCTAATCTTGATATACAAATAGTATTAAATGCAATTTTCATCTCTTTTCAACCGGTTTTCTTTTTTCAATAATTTGAGAAAGTTTATTATTAAATAAATAGAACCATAATTAAAATTTATTTAATTTTTCAATAATTATTATGCATTACTAATAATGTATAATTACTAATAATTATCATATATATTATTTGAATAATGAAAAAATGATATTTGCAACATTTATTTTGTTTATGTATATATATATATATATACAATTACTTTGTTATAATGAAAACTCAAAGAAAATTAATAAAAAGATGTTATTAATGTTATTTTATTTATAATAATATCGGTTTTGCATGATAGTATTTCCAATTAAATTTTTTTATCTCATAAAATATACAAGAAAATCAATATTTTTTTACTGAAATGCTGTAACTAAGCAGGAAAGTTAATGGCAACCTATTTGTTTCAACTTGTTATATCGATAACTAGCTAACACAATAATACGCATACATAAGTTGTATAGCTTCCGCTCAATTCAATACATAAATTTATAGGAATTATGGATATCATATAAGGAGAATAGTTATAAAGATAAAGAAAAAATCGAATAAAGAAAATCTTTTTTGCTAGTTTTAATAACGAATCATTTAAAAAAATAATAAAAATATATCACATAAAGTTCAGTATAAAAATTACACGATTTTTTTTAAATGAACTTTTAATTTTAGATGAAAAAAAATATTAATTAACATTAAAAATAAATATTTAACAAAAAATTTCAAGATAAAAATTTCAAATTCATTATTTATTAACATTTTTGTTATTCATATGTATTTCATTATGTAACGAAAAAAGGAAATGATCTTGACATTGCGTTACAATTTTACTATTTATATTCTTATTTGACATAATATACATATGGTTGGAATTCATTGGACTTTACGATTCTACTTTTATTTTAAAGGTAGAAGGTCCACAACTTGGAACAGGTTTCCCTCTCACTACTCTCACTTTCTGCGACATATTTCAATGTAGATAGATAAAACATACAATGACCATAATTTTTCCTTGTAGATGTGAAATTATTACATCATTTACCTTATAATTTTTTTCACATTGTTTCGATCTGATAATAAATAAGTATATAAAAATAAATATTGGGACAAATAACAAAAAAGTATAAGATATAAATATTCATAAAAAATTAAAGTAAAATATATATTTGAACTAACAGACATATTTAAAGTATAAAAGTCTAAATATCCACATATAAATTATTATTAATTTTTATCAGAAATTATTTATCATTCTCCAAGAATAATTCTTAGAAATTCTTGAATAAATGTTTAGATTAGAACTAAAAATATAATATAATTATTCTGAGATTCTTATAATTGCATCATGTTATGTACATTTATTGGATAGAGCTTAAAAAAATAGTATCATTACTCGATATTTTCATATTTTATATATAATCAAATCATATTTTTAAATTTATATTTTAATATAATCGGCTTTTAATGTTATTTTAAAATTTGATATATCATTTTTCATCAAAATTTTAGTTATTATGCTAAAAAATTAAATCATATTATTATTTTGAAAATAAATCCATGTGTTGTAGCAATGTTAAATTAAGTTATATGAAACAAAGAAAGGACTATTCAGAAAGGAGATCAAAAATTTATTATGCAAATAAAAAAAGATTAGATATAAATGACGTATGATTCGATTGCCAACACTGTTATTTTCTTGCCACGTATGCCGAGGATTAATCAACGATGCTCAGATAATATAAACAAATCGAACATTTAAAATTATCATTTTAACAATTAAACATCTTAATTAATATTGTGTTATCTATTCTTAATCTTTTACTGAGATTTAAGATTTTTTCTAACTGATGTAACAATTGATTAAATATTATAAAGCTGTTGCATTATGTAACAAAATTTGTTTACTTTTATTAACGAACATTTTTTTATGTAATCGATACGATAAATTAAATTGTGTCAATACAAAAATATATATATATACTTATATATACTTATTGTTTATATATCTATTTTATTAAATAATACGAAATTAAAAGAATTTATAAAAAAAATTATTTAATAAAATAAAAATTCTTTTCAATATTATTTTAACATTTTAATTTTCTATTATAATAGAAAAATTCAAATAATAAATATCTAAAATTAGAATTTTATAATAATATAATATTCTTTATAAAATTTCTTTCTCATATATTTAAAATTTTACAGTATTTATGGATTATTTATACGTTTAAATTTTTTCTTTATTTAAATAAAGTTATATAATTTCTGAATAATTCCATTATTTGAAAAATTAATCATTAAAAAATTATTTATAATTTACAAAAAGGAATGCTTCATGAAAGCAACTTTTTTTTAAATATTTGTTGCATTTTCAATATTTGTAAAAATTTGCATAAACATATTTATATATAAGATTGAACATATTTCTTAACAATTTCTTCTTTAAATAAAAAATACAATACTTAATATGTAACATTTCATTAAAATTTTAATTTCATATTAATTAAATTAAAATTAGATTTCTAAATTTAATTTATACAAAATTTATATAATGATAAGATTTAATTTGAAAATTAATGTATCAAATAAATTATTAGAATTAAATTAATAATTTTTTAAAAATAATTTAATAAAAAAATTTTTTTACTGATTGAAATTACATGATACGATGTTAAAAATTACATATAATATTAAAACAAAATTTTTTTATATGCTATTCATTTATTAAATATCAAAGTAAATATGAATTCTTTAAATATGATATATAAAACTTTTTATTTAAAAATTTTAAATAATAGTATATTTCTATATTTTTAACTTTTAAAAACTTTTAACTTTTCCATTGTTTTTTATACATGTGTGTAGTTTATCCATTGAAAACATAAAATATTTTCTTTATTACCGTTTGCTTCTTATCGTTTCGCTACAATGTCGCATTTCAATAATTATATAGTTTATTAACATTTATTGATTGTATTCAGACAATAGAATATCATTATTATTTAAATATATTTACGTTATTAAATAACATAATTATATGTTTATTTAGATAGTTAATAAGCAAAGTATTAAGATTAATTAACATTATTACAAATATTTTATCAATATTTTTATACAAATTTTATTTTTTCATTTCAAATTTTGACACAAAAACTACGTATTCAATTTAGAAAATTCATCATACCTCAATAAGTTATTAAAAAATTTTGATTTAATATAGATATATATTTTTCGACATCAAGTAATTTTTTTAAAAAATATATATATATTTATTAAAATTTTTTAAGTTGTTTTACTATTTAATATATATGATAATTTATTTTATTTTCAAATAGTATATAATATAATTATGCACTAATAAAATTATTTCTTAAAAATAAGATTTTTTAAAATTTAAACATTGAAATTAAAAAATTGTTATTAAACTTATTGAATTATATTGTTATAAATCAATTTATTATATAATTATAATTAAATAAATTAATTCCTCTTTTTTTAACTAATTTAGTACTTAATTATCATCAATATTTTTGGAAAAGTACTTTATATATATTATAACTAGATAAGAACCTCTTTCATCACATGTACAAAGTCCAAGGCCAATTTGATACAAATATTAAAATCGCTAGTTTTATAAAAATTTACAATATTTAAGCTAATTATTATTGTTATATACCTAATATATATCTTAAAAATTTTTAATAATATATATATTTATATTTTTATAATTTGTATATATTTACTAATATATTTTCTATAATAATTATGAAAATACAAATCTATGATTTGCTTAAAAATGTTATTCCAATAATATTTATGTATATGATAGAAGATGTTTGTTTATAATTCATTTATAATATATCAAATATAAATATATATTTAATTTTTATTAATATTTAATTTTTTATAAAATTGTAATACATATAAAATATATGAAAACTTTTATAAATTTTTATAAATTTTTAATTAATAATTTTTGAATTTAAAAAAAATAAAGTATTTAAAAGTTATAATATATTCTCTTTGTAAATCTTTAAAATTATATTATATTTATAGATTAAAAAAAAAAAAATTGAATTGTAACATATAAAATTAAAATTAGAATTAATAGTATTGCAATCTATAAAAAACACAAAATTCTATTTCTTTTTTAATTTAAATAAAAACTCATAAAATGCAATATAATAACACATAAAAATAAATGATTTGAAATGTATATTGACACTTACCAATAATACCCTGTTGTTGTTGAGGTTGAAGTACTCTTTTCTCTTTCTCAATCTTTTCGATAGATGTTACATTTCCTGAAGATATGGCAGTAACAAGACTTGAAGATGTTGTTGGTGGTACAATTTTACTTTTGGTCCAAGGATTAACTGCAGGTAAAGGGGCTTCAACATATTTAATTGGAGGTTGAAATTCTGATTCTGTCTCTGTTTCTTCTTTATCTTTTTGAATATCCTTATTTCCCATATTATGATCTATACCTCCTTTATCTCCTCTATCTCGTTCTTTATATGATCTTTCATTACTTCCAGTATGACCACGAAGAGGATATCTGTGATCACGATATCTCTGTCGTTCTCTAAATAAATCCCTCTGTTGTAATTTTTCTTTTCTCCTAGCACTTTTTGGTGCTACTGTTTGAAACTCTCCATCACTTCCAATATCACCATTTAATTGTTCATTTTCAAGAATAGGTTCTTGTCGCTGCTCAACTAAATTTTCTTTCTGTATAAATAATTGGCTCTGTTCTGCAGTTGGTGGTAATTCATTTCCATAACGCTTTTCAATTTTATTTTGTGAATTAACTCTTCTTCCAGTTCTTTGATAAGATTTTCCTTTAGCAGTTAGACTTTGAGAAGTAATACGATTAATAGATACTGATTGGTGTTGAACTACTTGATCACCGATATTTTCCTTATTATTACCCTTATTAACAGTTCGGATCTCATTGTTGCTTTTTGGATTTAAGATACTTGCATAAGAGACCCCGGGGCACTGTTCTCTTTCGGTACTTCCCTGAGTGCTGTTGGCTACCTTGGCCGCCATCTTGAATAGTACGCGCCGAAAGACAAAACACGAGGTAGTCCGACCACGAGAATTTGGCTCGAAAAAATTTTATAAGATGTTACTTCCTCTCAGGCAATTGAGGAGTCCTGAGGAACATTGAACACCTTCGGATACATTAATTTACCCGAATATTCTCGTTATTTGATCGGAGATTCAAAATATTTCGTGTGTTGATTCGGCTTTAAAGCATCAATTTAAGCATGTCCTCCATGCCGTGAATTAGACGCATCTCTTCTTGAAATTCGTGCAATAATGCACGGACACGTTAAATTTAATAAAAATTATACACGAATATAAAAAGCCAGTCGTTAGTTATTTTGTTAATAAGAGAACGCCCACTCAATGTTCTCGTCACGAGGTATCGCTCTTTCCAGAAGGCGCGGTATGCACATGCGGTCGTTATCGAATATCTAACAGTTTTTTTTTATTTCACTTATGTTAGATTTTTTTCAATATCCAATGAAAAAAAAATTTTTTGACAAAAATCTTTATCACGATAATTGAATGTACGAAGAATTTCTAATACATTTACATGAGGAAATAAGTTGCGTGGTTAAGAACACGCTGACTCGGCGATTTCACAAAATGATCAAAAATGAGCCGGTATAAATTTTTTTTTTTGATCTATAATAAATAATTAAATAATGATTAAATCTACCTTTTTTATGGATGAAAAATGTCGAGAAAATATATCAGTATATGCAATACGTGCCAAGTAGAAAAAAGGAAGTTAGCAGACAACCAGGGTACACCTTGTTAGTACAAGTAATTTTTCTTCTTTACGTTCTTCTTTATATTTTGCAAATCTTTTTTGACTGGCTTGAATACAGGCTAAAAATTTTGTCACAACAGCAGCGAGTTCAGGAGCACCGTTTCAACGTCACGTTACCACAGATTACGTAAACACGGCATTTTCGGTGATCTTTTTCCACGGAAAAGCGGTCTACAAAACACATGTGGCCAACGCTTGCTCCTGGCCTTTACGCGAGCGACTACAGTTTCCGGTTTATTTGATTCTATTATCAATCCTGTAGATAGCGCCATTGTATTTCCTATTTCATAATACCCGCATAATTTAAGTTTATAGTTTTGTATCTTTTGAGAATAATATTTAAAAATTTTATTTATCTTTGATTTATATATAATTAATTTATTGATAATTTTAAATAAATATTAATATACTATATTTTAATATTATAATTAATGGATATTATAAATTAATATTATTCTTTATTAATTTTTACTAATCTATATCTAATATTATACATAAATAAATTTAAAAAGTAAAAAATAAACGAATAAACAATAATAAATCATTTATTTTTGTATACAAATATATTATAATTTATTCGTACTTCATAAAATATATTTTATTAATAAACATTTCTTACAGTATATATAGAGATTTGAATCTGTACACATGATCAACTCTTATTTATATTTCAATTTGTTTCAATTAAAAAATAATAAAAATTGTAAAGTATCTAAAAAAATGGTTTAAATATATAATTTACCTTAATATAATGTCGCGAATGAACACGAAATTACACTTTAAAAATAACTTGTAGAATCTTTTACACTAACTTTAGTTAATTTAGATAATATTATACATCAGCTAATCTGTAAAGGATATTTCTTCAGTGATCGTTCAAATGCCTCTACTATAGTAGATCTGAAAATGAAAAATAGATGACTTAGAAATCAAAAGATAGATTTTTAATTTTTTTCAGAAAAATTTAGTATTCAAATTTATTTAGTATTATTCATTATCAAATATTCCATATATGATATTTACCTAAATACTTTCTGATGGAGAAGATACGCAGATACATGTCCAGCATCTATATACCGAATTTCTGCTCCTGGCCAAATTTTATCTAAACTCATACAATCATCTCGTGGTACGTATGCATCATTTCTTGCGCAGACAGCAATAATTAATTCGGTATCAACAGGTACTTCGAAATTTTTTAAGTGCGTACATTCATCCATTATTCCACACATAAATTGTAATGCTTCTCGTTCACGCCATTTACAGTCCGAAAATAATGGATGTCTTGGAACTGGTAACAAACATATACCTATTGCCAAGCAATACACTAATGATATATCAATCATGCTTTCTTAAAATTAACATTTAAAACTGAGAAAAAAAATATAAAAAAAATATATTTTAATAAACACTTATTTTATTTTAAAATATTTTAATAAACATTATATTTACTAATAATTTTAATATTAAATGTTTGTAAATTATTAATATGTGAAAAAAATACAAATTTTAAAAATTCAAAATTATTAAATTATGTAAAGAAAAAAATTTGTTAATACAATACTAATATATTATTAAATTCCTGTAAAATCTAATAATAAGTTATGTTTTACATAAATAATTCAGCATATTTAAAAATATTTAAGACAGTTATGTTATCAATTTTGTTAAAGAAAAAATAAATTTAGAATTCATTAATATAAATATACATACATATACATGCCAAAAATATACATGCCTTTATGTGTACTTGAATCTTTTAATTTAAATTTATTAGATAATATATTTAAAGGAAATATTCTTGCTGCTTTTTCTTCAGCAATTTCATTTTTTAAAGTATTGTCTTTATTTTGTTCATCATAATCTCTATTATTAATCACAGTTTCAGAGGCAGTTATGGTATTTACTTTCTTAGTAACATTTTCAGTCATTTTCTTTAATTCATTAACTCTTTTCATGCTTGAAGGATAATGCTGTGCAAAATGTTGTCCAGCTAAAAATGCATCCTAAAAATAAACAGCTTAAATATTTATACTAAAAATATATTTTTTATAATTATATTTAAAAATCTTTTTCATGTTTTAAATAATCAGCCACTTACTTCTTTACCTATGATTTTTACCATTTTAGCGAGATCATTTTGATACAGTTCATTTGCAAAATATTGATTTTCTAAAAGAGTCCAGTTAATCGAAGCACTCATTACTCCTTGAGTAAATACTGGTGATGCTGTTGACCAAGAAAGACAAGGGATTAATGGTATTGGTTTTGGCCAATTAGTTGCTGCTAAAGAAGCCATCTAAACAAATCAATATTTATTATTGATAATTATATAAAATAATTAATATCATAAATAATTAAATTTATTTATATTATTAAACTTTTAAAATTAACTTTTAAAATTAAAAAGAAACATTAAAATACAAACATGGCCACCCATTGATAAGCCTGTGAGTCCTAAAGGTCCAAATCCCTGCTGTTCACACCAATTTAATAAAACAATTGATTCCATTATTAAACATCCTCCCATAACAAAGATATCACAGACATTATGTAAACAAGAACGTCTATAAATCACAAATCAATATTAATATACATACATATTTCTTCTAAAATATAATATTTGTTTACTATTACAAACCTTCTGAACATAAGTTCTTACATTTGATTCTGTGGTTTTCTTGTACCATAAAATGGATTTTCTAATAATAGAGATGCAATTCCTGACTCTTTTAGTAAAGGTTTGGCAATTAAATTTCTTCTCCGCCAAAAGAACTAAAATCAGGTAATAACCAAGTCAATTTCAATATATAAAAATCATTTATTTTATATATATATTATAAAAAAAAAGTAATATTTTAATTTAATTCAAGATTAGTTTACTTACATGATCTCCAGTACCTGCAAGATGTAAACAAATAGGCTTTATTTTATGAGAGTACCATTTTCTTGGTAAGACTAATTGAAAATTTGCAGTTATTGTCTCATAAGGCATTATTTGAGGAAGATGTTTATTGAATGGACTTTCAAAACGACCTTCTATTATATGACAATCTGACCATTCTTCGTCCTATAATAAATATATATAAAAATAATAAATATAATATTAATATAATATAAATATAATATTTTTTTTATTTCCAATAATCTCAATTTTAAAATATTTACATTACCTTAGTTATATTGATTGGATAATCACGAGGTATAAGTTTATAACATGTGTCTCTATTAGCAAGAAGTCTTCTAAATTCAAATATTCTGAAATATAAATTTAATAATTATTCTATAATTCAATATATTTTATATATATATATATATATTATTTCTTATAATTTATGTAATTTTATATATAATTTTCAATAATTCTTATAAAAAACATTTTTAGTGCAATTTATTTATATAATATATTAAGTTTAATCACAATTAGTTATTAAAATATTATTTATAAATGTATTTTATAATTTTATATATAAATATTATATATATAAAATAATAATATTAATATAATATATGCATATATAGAATTTATTTATATTTCAATCATAAGACTAATATCGAATACTCTCGAACTCAAATCAAATATTTAAATTTATATTAAATAAAATGAAAGTTATTATTTTCATCAAGAGTATTCTTACCTTTTCAAATTTTGAGGACTACCCCAGCCTTTTGTAAAAAATTTAGTGAGAAGAATACTTCTATAAACAGCATCCAAACGACTGCGTGGCATTATAAATCATAAATTTTTAAACGTTTTTAAACGTTGAATTTTAACTACTGGCAGTAGAAATTTATTTGAGATAAAAAAGCATTAATTTTGCTAAAATACTCGTTATTTCGGTTTGAAATAATCTGGATAATTCGTGTGATCATTATCACGTCCCAATTCTTAAAATACTATTAATGATGTCGACATTGTTCTTGAACTGGTCATAAACTTACCGCGGTAAACAGTTTATCAAATATACTAATCAGGCGATAGGAATAATCGGATCAGGTGATGTTTTACAAGTATATCACGTATGAACATTCGCATCTTCGTTGTAATACAAATACAATTATAATTTTGATGAATAAATTCCTTACATATCGATCATTCTTAAGAGGACGTTACCGTCCCGTTTTTAAAGTATTTATGAAGTTAATTTTCATTTAAAATTCATTGATAATATAATTTGTTAGATTTTCTTGATTTGCAATTAAAGTTCTGAAATATGAAAATATTCGCGCCATCTGTTAGTAAGTCATTTTTATAAAATATGTATAAATGACACTTAGTAAATGTTATTTAACTAATATAAATTTTTTAATTATGATATTTTTATTAATTTATAGTACAGATTCAAATTACAATTAATAAAAAATTATTATTAATAAAAAAAATTTGTAATAAAAATTATTTTTTGAACAAAACTTATGAATGCTTTTTTATATTTAAATAATTTTAAATTATATATGTTTTTTTAATGCCAATAATTTCTATTATTTTTTATTTATAATTTTATTCTATAAAACAGTAATAATTCAAAATTAATCAATTATCAATATTAAGATATTTATAAATTTCTAAACTATGTTATAAAAATTATTATTAAATCTATCTGATATTTTATCTATGGTTAAAATAAAACATGTAAATAATTATTATAATATATTATATTTAACAATTATGTAAATATCTTTATGTCATTTGTTTTTCATTTAAGTTATAGATAATTTGTCACAAAAAAAGAGTAATTAAAAAATTGTAGATAACTTAATTGATAGTTAATGAAAACAACAATGTCTACTTCTCGTGTTGATGAACTGATAAATTATTTTAAATCACATAATAAAATTAGAGAACAACAAAGTCATTCTGCGAAAGTACATAGTGTAGGATGGAGTTGTGATGGAAAACTTTTGGCTTCAGGATCTTTTGATAAATCTGTTTGCATCTTTTCTCTTTGTCCAGATCGTTTAGTAAGTAAACATAACCTCTTTTCTATTATTTACTATAATTTCAATTTTTCGAAATTTAATTTTGATTTTATTTATTTATTATTTTTAAATATTTATTTATTATTTTATTATATATATATAATATATATAATATATATATAATATTATATATATATATATATATATATATATATTAATTTTTATCATAATTTAATCATAATAAAATCGTTATTAAATCTTTTAGAATATTTTAAATTATTTATGATTACTTTTATACAAGAAATATCTTATTTTTTAATTGCATTATTGATTTGTTATTTTTATTGATTTTTTATGTTTATTTATTAAAACTCTGATTTTAATCTTTAATATATTTTATTATAGAAACAAGAAACAACTTTCAGAGGACATGGTGGTAGTGTAGATCAACTATGCTGGCATGCTTTTTATCCAGAGTTATTGTCTACTGCAAGTGGAGATAAGACAGTTCGTATATGGGATACAAGAACTCAAAAATGCACAGCAAATATCAGTACAAGAGGTGAAAATATCAATATATCATGGTCACCTGATGGTAATACAATAGCTGTAGGAAACAAAGAAGATTTGGTGACTTTTATTGATGCACGAGTAATGAAAATTCGTGCAGAAGAACAATTCAATTTTGAAGTGAATGAAATTTCATGGAATAAAGATTCTGATACATTTTATTTAACTAATGGTCAAGGCTGTGTACATATTTTAAGTTATCCAGATTTAGAATTATTACATGTAATTAAAGCACATCCAGGAACATGTATTTGTATAGAATTTGATCCTACTGGAAGATATTTTGCAACTGGTTCAGCAGATGCATTAGTTTCTTTATGGGATGCAGATGAATTGTGTTGTTTAAGAACATTTTCAAGACTAGAATGGCCAGTGAGAACTATATCATTTTCTTATAATGGACAATTATTAGCTGCAGCATCTGAAGATCTTGTAATAGATATAGGTGAAGTTGAAACTGGAGAAAAGATTACAGATATACCAGTAGAAGCAGCAACTTTTACAGTTGCATGGCATCCAAAACAATATTTGTTAGCATATGCATGTGATGATAAAGATACTTATGATCGAAAACGTGATGCTGGTAGTCTAAAAGTATTTGGATTTGCTAATGATTAAAATATTTTTAGACTTTTATATCAAAATATATTATTACGAAAAACAAAAAAAATTCATTTGTACCTGTATTCTCTTTTAAATATATTAAAATATTATTATAATTATATATTTTGTAAAACAATACATATAAAAATAAGTAAAATTTTTTAATAAAAAAATCAAGGAAATCTTATATATAGCATTTAAATTATAAAATTTATAAAAAATTATAAAATGAATGTTGAAAATTATATGATTCCGCATTTAATATTATTAATTAAACATTTTGATTGAAATTGATTATTTACAATAATAAAAGAAATGTAGATGTAAAATTATAATAAAAAAAAGATATCTTAATCGTATCTTAATTTATAAATATATATATCATAACAATATGAAATTATATTTGATAACATTTAACTAGAGAGGATTATTTTGTTTTGTTATTTGGTTACCATGGTTATTGAAACATATTACACTTATTTCTTAACCTGAAAATATTCTCGGATTAATTTTGTACTATTAATGGTTTCATCTTTTTTTACAAAATATTTTATTGACATTTATTCTCATGTCATGTTTAAAAGATACTCAGCCTGATTGTAGGTGTCAATATACATTAACATTGACAGATGAAATAGTTCATGAACAGTTTTCTGAAATGAAAGACAGTTTCAATCATGTGCCCAGTATACATGAGGTGGATGAAGAAGAAACGGATGAAGAAAATGCTTGTGATTTAGAATTAAAAACTCCAAAAGATATTGAACTAGCTGCAGATCAATTAAAAGATACTGCAGATACTATAGATGAAGATTCTATTTATAGTAATGATTCATTTTGTTCTGATGAATCTTGTGATGAATCTGAAGAAACTAATGGTACATTAAGATCACTTAATGATTCTCATTTTTCTCCTCATCCTCAAATCAGTACGCGCAAATTTAGTCACGAGGAAATTAAAAACGAACAGGAAAAATCTGAAAATATAACGCAAAATGAAATTATAAATTCTATTGGTAGAAGTTCAATATCTGAAGATAATTCCATAGGAATCAAACAAGTAAAAAATAGAAGAAAAAATATGAGTTTTACAGATGAAGAAATACGAAAAATCGAATGGGAGAATCAAATTCTGTTAAGAAAGATAATGGCACAACAGAAACCAAAAGAAAAAGTATTTTATGAAAATATCCCACCATCACGAATAAGTAGCTCTGCAATAAATAGAAAGAAATTACAAAAGAAAATAGAAAATGAAAATATAGTATGTATAAATATTTAAATTGAAATAAAGCATAAATTTTTATAAATAATTTGACTACAGGCTTATTATAAATGAATGATATTCAATATTTACATTTACAGTTATTGCTCCAAAGGATACAACAAACTAAATCACGAGTTATGAATAATATGACAAAACCTGGTTGTAGACAAACGATCTTATAATCTGTAACACATAATTATAATTTTATGCATTTTATATTGATAGAAAGTTTATAATAAATTATGTTATATATTAAATATCTGTAATGCAAATATCATAATTGTGATTTTTTTAACACACGATATAAAATTGCAAGTAGTCATTGTTTGTTATTGTAAAAAAAATATATAAAATTTCATAAATGTATATTACACTATTTTTATAATAAAATTAATTTTATTAAATTATTGTTTTATTCAAACATAACATTTCTATTATCATTAAAGCTTTAGTAGAATTAATAACTAAATTTTTAAATTACTATTAAAAATTATTAAATATTATAAGTCACTTTTTTAGAACATTATTTATGAATATAAGATTCAAATTATTAAAACACAGCAATTACCAGTCTTGAAGAGTAGGTACACATTTTTATTTTGTTTTGTATACATCACAACTTTGTAAAATGTTTTGAAAACTTACCAAAGAAATTTCTACAAGTCAAGACTATAAAAATCACAGTTCTCACTCGTTCCAAATAACTTAATTATTACTTCTTTTTATGTAACATCAAGACCAACATTCTTTGAGTATTGTGATTATTTTTCATTTATATTATATAGAAAATATAAAAAAAAAAACAAATAATCAAAAGACAAAATTCACAAACTAGAAACATTTTTGCTTTTAAAAATTCATTTTTTTGATTATTCTATGCTTCATTTATTATTTCCAATTCAGACTTTAGTTGGTCATTCTAACTAGAAATCATAAAAAAAACTTGTGATTTCAAATCAATAATGATTCAACATATCATGCTAAAATACCAATAATATAAGTCAATAAATGATAACATAAAAATTTAACGAGTACAAAACAATTTTTTTGTCCAAACTTATTCATATTATTATGCGAGGTACTATTCAACAACATATCACAAATATGCAAAAACATGAATAATAACAAAAACCAGCTGGTAGTTTAAGCGTTATCGATCACGAAAGGTGTTGCTAATAAATATATTATTACTTTCGATATTAGAAAAAAATTGCTTTAACCAGGTCTAGATATCACAAGATACAATATCGAAAATTTTTGGAAACGAGATTAGTCTTCATGTTTTTTTTTCCAAGACTCTGAAGATGATGGCGTCCATATTGTACTGAGTGAACGAAATGGATCAAAACCTGATCTTTCCTAAAATAATAAATAAGATATAAAATAATTATAAAATATAAATTTCATAATAAATATATATAATAAAAATAATATAATAAAAAATATAATAAATAAATAAATATATATAAAAAATAAAATATTTTAAATAAAATTATTTTAAAATACAATGAAACCAAGATAAATATATAAAAAATTATTATTTTTTTACTTGTGTATCCGTTTCTGTTTGTAATGAAGATAATTGTGAAACTACAGGTGGCGTAGCTGCACCCCATGGACCAGCAGCCCATACACCCCCTGTATTTATTCCCCAAACACCGCTTCTTTCTTCTCCTACTGCTGCTCTAGTATATAAGGGTTCCCAATTTGTTTCAACTGTTACCCAATTATCTATAAATTTATAATAATTTGTTAATTTTAAATTAGAAAAATATCATATTACTATGATTATGTAATATGAATTTTTATAAAAAAAAATTTATTTGATATAATATATAGATTTATAAATTAATCACAATATTTTATTTAAATTAATTCGAATTTTTACTCAGATTATCATGTATATATTTTTCACCTTTTAATGTATCTGTTAGCATTGGAGGTTTTTCTGAAGATTTTGGCGATTCCAATTGAAATCCATTTGTACTATCAGATAATAATTTAAGCATAGGATTATTGTCTTCCCATAACTGACATCGTGTATCTTCTTCTGGACTTTCTAATTCCATTAATGGTTCATCAGTTTCTGGAAGATCATCATATGGAATCAATTCTCGTTCGAACTAAAAAAGGAAAGTTCAAATTATAACTTAATATCAATATTATATAACAACGAATTCAATTGTCTTTTAACTTGCCGGTGGTTCCGTGAAGGCATTTATGAAATAACTATTTGAATGTTGCGAACTATTTTGTATCTTCAATGAATCATGACTGAGTGGCTTTTCTTTTTCAACAGATTGAATACAAAGAGATGGAGATTTTGATATCATTCTGTATTCTTTCGTTCTCGATATTAATTCTTGATTCGATTGCTGTTTCGTATAATCTAAATCTTTGGTATCATTATTGAAGACCATTGGTATATTATGCGTGGTTTGAGTTTTATGTAACTTATTTAAATTCGAAAACGGCGAAATATTTTCTTGATTTCGTGCTACGACATCGCTAAATCTAGCTCGATTTTCACCCCAACATGATGGTGGTGGTGGCAATGGAGTAGAAATTGCTCCTAGCGTACGTATTGAATCTTCTTTTTGATTAACATTTCCATTTAATGTTGTTGCTATAATAAAATAAAATAAAATAATTAATCAAAATTTCATTAAAAGTTGTATGAATGTTTCTTTGTTAATTTATTGATATCTTATGTTTATATAAAGATTTTATATATAGTTATATAAGAGATTTTATATACTTTTTATATGTCCTTTATCAATGCCCCGACGTTTTTGAGATGCTTTATCTTTTCTAGGAGGATTTTTATTTTGCCGAGGTAATTTGAAAGATGACTCAACCGTACGTGTTGCATGAATATGATGTTTCATAGTAGATCTTGTATTTGTTTTCCATCTATTTGGATTATTATGTCTTTCTTTATCATATTCATCATCATCACAATCACCTTCATAATTATCTCTATAATCTACACATGGCACAGAAGTAATTGATTGGGGCTTAGTCTTTTTAGTTACATTACTTTTTCTTTGTAATTTATCAGATTTTCCACAAGATTGATCAAAATTCTATAATAAATAATATTTTTTATCATAAAAATATTTCGTAATTCATAAAACAAATATATATTAATTTACATACAATTTAAACAATATTCTTACCTTACATAGGGGAGAATCATCTTGAACAGAACTTTCCGTTGTTGTAGATGATGTTTCTTCTTCAGAAAGATGAATGTTCCTTTGATTACTATTTGACTCGAATTTTTTGAAAGATACATGACCATTATTGCTATTTCCAACAGTAGTTTGTTTTTTTTTATTATCTAATTTATTATTTCGAGTATTATTAAGAAGTCCTGTAGTATCAACTTGAACTTCATGATCGACCAGCTTAGTTTCTGTTTTAATATTTATTGTTTGATTAGACTTTCCTTTCCTATTCGTTACAGGACTTGTCTTCGTAAATGTATTTATAGTATATTTTTTTTCTTGAGTTCCTTGAATATCTGAAAACACATTTTCTGCAACACAATTATCTGTTTGAACCTCTTGTACATTATTTTGCTTTTTATTATTTCTTTTCTTGGCACCAAATGTAATATTGCTTATAATGTTGCTATTATCTAATGTCGATTCTTCGCATCGTTTAAAGGACAATATATCTTTCGTCTCGGTATCCAATTTAAATCTGCGTTCCTCATCTGCAGACCAATCAGGAATTTTTAATCCTTTTTGTATATTATCTTTATCCTTATATTTTTTTACATTCATCAATGCCCAATCTGGATATTCCTCTCTTTTCACTATTTTTTGTTTTTCTTCATTTATTAATTTCTCTTTTAAAGAAATCGAATCTTGCGTTGAATGTAAAGGCATGTGTGATAATAGTCTTAAATCTAGCGGTGGTTGAACTGAACTTTCTCTTGAAAAGCTAGCTAAAGCTCCCCGTAATATTCGATCCGCTTCAAGAAATGAAATTGCGAGAACACATATTAACAATATTGATGAAAGACTTATAGCTGCCCATTGCACTGCATATTCCCATGAGGGTCTCGCAAGTACAGCTGTGCAAACTTCCAAAGAATGTGGAGGAAGTGTAGCGAGTAAATTAAGTATTACTATGCCATCTTCGATATCACTATCAGAGCCTAAACTTGTAGATATCAAAAGTTTTCTTTCGATACGTGACAAAGTGAAATCTGGCGTAAATGCTATTTCCACTTTTTTCGTGGCATTTGGATTCAATTTAAATGGCATGCAATTCAATACCTTGAAACCATATCCTTCGCAACGTAAGCCGTTAATATAAAAATCGTAAACTTCTATAGGAAGTTCTCCTGTATTTCTTGCCATAAAAGATCTCTTAACTGTCAGATTTGGAGCCGAATTTCGTTTAAATCGTTCTCCTATTATTTAGAAAAAAATTCATCATTAAATAATTTTTTCCAAACATTATTTTATTTGATATATTTGATTGATAATTTATTAAATAAATAATAATTTTTGATAAAATGCTTGCATTTTCCATTCTGCTTAATCGATAGAATGAGGGCAAAGAAACGTACATACGTTCACAATCTTTAAGATGTTTATCCGCAAGTTCAAATAATAAAGGTGTAGTAGAACCTGGTTTTCGATTTCCAAATCTAAATTGTGCATTTGCTCCTTGTCCCATAACACGTAATACTTCCAAAATAGTCATATTATTTCTACAATTATTGGAAACGAAAAAAATTTATTATTCATTTTTTCAATTTTAATGAATTCAATACAAAATTATTGAAACAGTTATTTATATATAAATATTATTTTATATTATTTATTTAATTTTATTATAATTTATTTAAATTTATTAATTTATTATATAAATATTATTTTATATTATTTATTTATATATAAATAAAATTTACCTAATATATAAAAGTGCAGATGATAAAGATGCTGAGAAAGGTGTATATGATATTTGAATAGTTCTTGATTCAGAAGGTTTTAAATATAAAGGAATTGATTGTGATGCTATTGTAATATCCCATTCTCTTTCAAATCTTTCTTTATCTGCTATACTTTCTTCTAGTTTGAATTCTTCTGCAATTGTAGATCCACATTCTACACATGTAAATTTAAACCTATATATAAAAGCATATTAATATAAATATGATATATAAACGATATCTTATATATTTTCATTTTATTCAAAAAGTACATACTTAGCAGGTAATGAATGATAAAGTCTTGTTCCTTGTGGATAATTCCAATCCATAACTAATTGTATTATTAAAGGATTGATGCTTGGATTATATATTTTAATTGTATTATGAGATGTATTTCCAATTTGTGTCAAAGGAAATACTAAAGCGACTTTATTTTTACTATTACCAAAACCAGTCAATAAACTGGGCCAATGTGGTTTTATATTCAAATAAAATTTGTGCCCACGAACTTCTGTTGTATCTAAGCGCATCGTAACATTATCCCAAGAACGACCGCCTGTAGAATTAAGAAAACGTGTGTATCTAGTATTTAATAAATTTAAGTCAGAATCTCTTGTATGTGAAGGAAGGGCCAAAGTATTCAACCACTGTTTACCAGCTGCAATAGAATATAAGATATTTTTTAAATAATATACTTAAATTTAAACAAAAAAAAATTGTATTCAAAATAGCATTAAATTAACATTAAATTAAAAACTAATAATATAAAAGCATATAACAGAATAATTAATATACCATTACTATCCAATGATAAGCCTAAATAACAATAATGTTTGCATGTCACTGATGGTTCAATTCTTACTGAACCAATATAATTTTCACCTTTTGTTATAACAGGCATTGATGCTTCTTCTAAAGGTATATATTTTATTCTATTATCTTTATTCATAGGTGTGATTTGAGTTACTTGCATGGGTTTTACAAATGTTGAATATACCTTAACTTGCTGTACGCAAATTGACCCCTAAAAAGTTATAATAAAAAAAATTAAAAAAAGAAATGTTTATAAAAAATCTTTTTGTAATCACATTTATGAAATTTTATAAATATTTACAGGAAAACAATCCGTAAAAATAAGTTTTTTCAGAGAAATTCTTCCATGTGCAACACGCATATAAACTGGTAAAATAAATCTTTCATAAGTTGTCCTAACGAATACATCACCCACAATTGTATCTTCCTCAACTATCGGAGTTTTTACTTTAATTTTAAAAATAGCTAAATGACCAGGTTTTATGTATTGCTAAAATTAAATAATTAAATATTTTATTAATTTTATAATTTATAATTATTAGATTATTATAAGTATTTTTCATAACTATTCTTATTTACATTGCCTGTATGACTGCATACAGTTATATTACGAAGTTCTTTATCTAATAAATCAGCTGGACCTCTTTGACAGCCCATAAGTTCTAATACTGCACCAGGCATGTTAACTCCCCATCCATGTAAATCTATGTTAATTGGATTTTGATTTTCCAAAGCAAAAATAGCTTCGTTTTCAGTTCCACTTCCCACAGTACCAAAATTCATTGTACCCTCATCATTTTCTCGTTCTTCAGGAACAATTTTTCTTACTTTTCCATCATAACTTAATAATGGAACTTCAGTTACAGAAACATTTGAATGAATTAAAATTGATGATTCCATTTTCACATTATCAGTTTTCCTATCTTTTGCGAGTTGTAATGAAAATATATTCACTTTTTGTTCTGGTTTTATTACTCTTGGAATAAAATTTTTTATCTATAAAATTAGAAATTTATATTTAATTTCATAATTAATTTATTATTTAATTAGTTAAAAATTAATTATATATTATTTATATATTAATTAATTATAGTAATAATTATTTATAATGAAGTTTAAGTAAACTACATTATTAAAATTTTAATTTTCAGTAAAATGTTTTTTTGAAATTTTGTATTATTATTTAAACTTTAAAAAATCCACTTACTGTAAAAACTGTTTTTACATGTGATGACATTGTAACATTTGTAATAGCTAATGGTAATTTAAATTTATTAACAACGCTAAAATTTCGTGTTTGATTAGATTGGAGAGAACAATAATGCGTAATTGATGCGTTTACTTCTAATCCACCTTGTAAAACTTGTGCTATCCATGGGATTGTTAATTTTTGACTAGAACCACCCGAACCTATAGCTTTTATCACTAATTTTCCTTTAAAATGTTGTAATTCTAAACCAGTCTTCCCTAAAATCAAATATATATATGTATATCTTATAATATACAATGTAAATATATCTTATTATATAATTTAAAATTACATACAATCATAAATTAATGCTCCTATAGCAATTGGTATATCAGTATCTCCTGGAATTACCGCTTGCTCGAAATGAAGTTTTAATGCTTTAGAAACTGGTGTACTAATTATATTCTGTAAAATATACAAAGAATTACCATGATTTAAATTACCATGATTTATATATATATATATATATATATATATATATATATATATATATATATATCATAAAATAAATAATTTTTTAATTAAATATTTAAGAATTATTTACCATAACTTTTATTGGCTTTTTTGCTGAATTTTTCAAAGCAATAGGATATTGAATAGGAGGTTGTAATGAACCTCCCATACCTAAATTGATTACTCCAGAACTCCCACCCCAATGAAGACCAGCACCACTTTTCACTTCAACTTCGACTGTTACAACAAGTACTTCTGATGTATTATTTATTTTAAGTCTATAATTAAGGAAAATATTAATAATTAAAAATTATATATTTAAATAATATTAATAATTATTTAGAATAGATTAAAATGAAACTTATCTCCATATTTTATATACATAAGCATACAAACCTAATATATGCAGTATGGTTTTTTTCTGTGTAAGCATTAAAATGTAGTCTTATGATAGGTTTTGTTTGATATGGTGGGATTTCCCATAGTTCACGTGATCCTTCTGCTTCTCCTGATGGCAATTCTAATTGAAATTCTCCACCACTACTATATACCTCTAATACCTTTTTAATTAAATATAAAATACAGACAATTGAAGAATACAAAATAAATAAATTTGAAATTTTTTAGTGTAAAAAGTATAAATATTAAATACCTACTTGTAAAGCTTCTGCATGTGGATTGTGCATATATATAAGTGGAGTAAATGTTGCATTTAAAGGTAATTTAACACCTACTACAGGTCTGAGTCGATATGGACTACTGACACTTATTCCTTTTACCTGAAAAATAATTCTTAATAAAGAAAAATATATTTAGAATTTGCAATATATATAATATATTATATAAGTTGGTTACTTGATATTTCACAGTTCCATCTGCTGTATGTATAAAAAGATGTGTATCAATATCACCTTCTTCACGACCAAGAAAAACAACATCAAATGTTGTGTTCCTCAATGGTGGAATTACCTAAACAAATTAAATTATAGTAATGCATAAAATTGATTGAATTTTATTTCTACTTGCATGATTTTATAATTTTATTTACTTTAATTAATACTTTAATTGTAAAAATAAATAAATAAATAAATAAAATATTATAAAATATTATAATATAATTACTTAATTGATTTCTTTAGATAGTCTCTTCAAATATTTTCGTATTTTTTAAAATTTAAATGAAAAATTATACAATGAGAATTAACAAATAAATATTCAAAATTTTAAATTAAATAAAACATTTAATTATACTTCATATAACTATACATTACTACATATAAAATACTTACATTCATATATATTATTATTTATATTAAAACTATGTCAAAAATTATTTAATAATACTACATAAAAATTTGCATCATAAGAAACTTACTTTATTTCGAAAAAATGATGAATGGAAATGACGTGTATTTCCAGATATTGATAAAAGATGGATTGTTTTATTATGATCTCTATTAAATAAGATCACAGTTTCTTGATGGGGTATACCAAGTTGTCTAAAGAAAAAAAAATCTATATTGTATATATATTCATTTATATTAATATTATAATTAATATATATTATAATAATATAATAATATAATATAAATTAAAATCAAGACTTATGTACCTCTCTTTAAAGTCCAAAATATGTGGTTCAAAATAAACATAAGATAATGAATCTTGTGTTTTATCTTCCTCTGATGTTGTATCCCTTAAAAAAAACAAGTTTAAATTTTATACTGAATAATAATTTTTACAAATATATTTATAATAATTAAAATTAAAAATAGGAAAGATATAAAGAAAAGTAATTTAAAATTAGAATAAAAAATCAGAATAAAAAATATAATAAATAATATAATAATATAAAACATATAATAAAATATAAAATTTAAAAGCAATCATTAAATATATTATTTTAATTAAATAAATAATATAATTGGCAAAAATATAATATATATAATATTTTGAATTATGTTTATATATTTTTCATGATATAATATTAAGAAAAATTTAAAAATTTTTAATTATTTTTTTGTATCATTTTATTATTTCTTATATTATTTTATATATATTATATATAGTAAAGTCAAAAAACAAAAAAAAATAAAGATTTTCCTTATTTTTATTTAATATTACTTTAATGAGTATTTTATTATGCTTACCCAGCTCCCTGTACTGTATTAGTAAAATCCTATAAAAGAAAAATTTAATATTATATATTTATAAAATTAAATTATATATTAAGAAATATATTTTATTAAATAATATATATTAATATATGTTACGTTAATTATTATATTAGAATATTTAGAAAGAAATAATATTTATTATATAATATAATAATAAATTTATTTGTAATAAATTTCTAATATTTTCTGTATTTTTTTATCTATTTAAAAATTTCATGACAAAATAAAATAGAATAATTTTGTTTATGAATACCTATTTAATTTAAGAATTTTTATTTGTTTATTAAATTTTTATAATATAATTTTTTTGATTTTACTAATTCAACTAACCTTATGCATAGATATTGGTATGTTGTCCAAAAGATATTGAACATCATTGTCATCCTGTACGAAGGCTATAAAAAATATTAAATAAACTTATTAATATCATAATTAATATAATTTTCACATATGATATATTTTACAAAAAACATACAAATAATCTAACTATATTATAAATTTCATAATATTATTTCAAAAACTTATGTGTTTTGATACAGTATATAATAATCATTATTTAATTATTATTAATTATTAATAGGAAATATTGAACATGTATTTTATTTCTATAATGTTGAGTTTCTCTGCATATATATAACATAAAATTTTTACAAATATTTTCTTATTTATGTTTTAATTCACAATATTATATCAATATTTTATTTATTAAAATATAATATCATAAATATTGTATGTTTCTGTCATTATAATTAACTAATATATCTATAATATGAAGACAATTACAAAATTGCAAAAAAAACTATTTTATAAATATTAAAATTAATTTATATTTTAAAAACGCAAAAAAAAAACTATTAATTAACATAACGTAGTATTTTTATAAACAAGTAAGTATAAATCTTTAAATTTTCTTTAAAGAATAAGAATTTGATGACTTTTGAAAAATATAAAACGTAATATTAACATAAAATTATATTTTAAGTAAAAAATTCTTAATAATCTCTTAATTCATTGAATAACAACACAGAAACATCATTTAAGATATATATTATTGTGATAGAAAGAAGATAATTAAAATAGTATAAATATATACTTACCATTATTGTGCCCATGTAAGGACGGTCGAATTTGTGACGTCAACTCGAAAAACGTTAACAAGACGATACAATAAAGTACTTTTAACTCAGTCATAATAATAGTTTCACTGTGTTGTTTGCTGTTTTGTCTTTAGCAGAAATGAAAATCCGCTTTCGGCCATACTTCTGTCAGTATCGAATTCTGAAGTATCGATTGTACTTCCGTCCAATTTGAAACCTTTCTACAGGTAAATTTCGTGTGACTAATTCTGACAAAGATAGATTATATATACTATCTTTTATTGTTATGTCAATGTATAATTAATATTTAATTTCTAATTTTTATATCAATTTCTTAATTAATTTACTTTTTCATAAATAATTTAATTTTTCCCAAATGCAATTGTGTCTTTATTCATTGATTATGATTTTTCATCAAATAAAATCACAATTTTATAATTAAAATTAATTTTTAATTCTATTTTGAAATATATATTATTATTTTACTATCTTATGTTTATATACTTATATTTATATTAATTATACATTGATTTTTTAAATTATATTAAATGAATATAATGTGCATTCAGTTCTTTATTATATATTTGAATGAATTTATTTTATATAATTTTCTTGATTTATACATTTGTGAATATGTAAAAATAAATTATAAATAACATTTTGTAATTTAATATAAATTATCCAATCATGTTACATTACTTATTTATTATATCATTACTAGTTTTTCGAATACTTTAGTATTTTATATTTTGTATTTATTATTTAAAATTAAATAACTATTTTTTTAAATTTTTAAAAAATATAGGAATATAATTGTTATATTTATTATATTTTAGAAACAATATTATTATTATTTAATTTATTATAAATTTTTAAATTTATAAGTTTCATATATATATATAACTATTCTTATAATATACTTATAATACACGTGATACTCTTAACCTAAAAAGTAAACGATTCTAATATAATGTTAATAAAATTATTTTATGTTTCATAAAATTGTAGATATCGGAAATTTAATTATAAAAAAAGTTTTAATAATTCAGAAGTAAACATTCAATATGCGGAATATAAGTATGTAATATATATATAATAAATTTTAAGAGATTATTATTAAATTAATACATGTATAAATTAATAAATAAAATAGGTAGAACTGATAAGAAGAAACTTTCTTGGATATATAGGAAGAAAACAAAATTACAAAAATCAAACGAATCAATACAAAACATAACTGATAATATAGATGAAAATAAGAAACCTAGAATTATTGTTCGTAATATACCATTTAAGGTTATGCATTTTTCATTGTATAATAAAATTGTGTGAAATTTATATTATTATATTTTTATTAAAATATAAATATATTTATATTTTTTAATTTATTGTATTATTAGGCAACTAAAGAAGATATAAAAAAGTTATATGAATCATTTGGAGAAATTTTAGAAATAAATTTTCCAAAACGTACTGATGGTACATTAGTTGGATGTTGTTTTATTCAATTTAAACAATTAGAAGATGCATCAAAAGCAATATTTAATACAAATAAAAAAGAATTTCTTGGTAATATTTTAATAAGAACTATATGATTTCAATATTAATAATTAAATAATTATTTTTATATATATAATAATACATTAAAAATATATTTTTAGGTAGAATAATATCTAGTGGTTGGGCTGTTTCAAAATCAAGATATTGCGAAAAATTGAAAAAAGAATTAGAAAATTTGAATGATAAAGATCATCATATAGATCAAAATGGAGAAAAAAATAAAAACGAAATATATAAAAATAAAGCAAAAGAGAAAAATATTGAAGAAAAGAAAGATCAATCTAAACAAGAAAAATTGTTATATGCAAAAAAGGAAAAAAGAAAGCAATTAAAGGAAAAGAATCGAAAAAAAAGAGCAAGAGTTGTAGTTAGAAATTTATCATTCCAAGTAAGATTATGTTAAAGATTTATATTGATTTATTTTTTTTTAAATTTTAATTTTTTATTATGATTGCAGGCAATGGAAGAAGATTTGAAAAAACATTTTTCTCAATATGGTACAATAGAAGAAATTAAAATTTTGAAGAGAGAAGATGGTGCAAAAATAGGATGTGCATTTGTTCAATTTGAACATGTACAAAGTGCAGCTAAAGCTATACATTATGCAAATTTAAAACCACTTTTAGATAGACCTATTATAGTTGATTGGGCTATACCCAAAAATAAATTTTCTAAGAATAATTCTGAAAATATAAATCAAGAAGATGAAATAAAAGTAAAAGTAGAAGTAGAAAGTGACATAGAAGATAATATAGATAATATAAAAAAATTAAATTCAAATGAAGAATTAAATAGGTAAATAATTATTTTCATTATTATTAATTATTTCATTATAATTCATATCTAAAATTATAATTTTAATATCTATATTTAATATTTAAAATTTTTATAAAATTAAATCTGAAAGGATAATTTTGTAAATTTTTTTTTTATAAATATTTAATATTAATATATTTCAATTACAGTGAAGATGAAAAACATGATATCGTTACAGAAAATGATGAATTTGGTATTTATGATGATTTAGAGAAAGTAGAAATAGAAAATGATGAAGATCAAGAAAATGAAGAAGAAGAAAATAAAGAACAAAAACAGCTGGATATAAAAGAAATAAAACATCCACGTTTCGAATCTCATGATGTTTCTGAAGGAAAAACTATATTTTTAAAAAATGTACCATTTTCTGTAAAGAATCATGAATTAAAAAAATATATGGAACAATTTGGGCCAGTATATTATGCTCTTGTATGCATAGATTCACTGACTGAATATTCAAGAGGAACAGCATTTGTTAAATTTAAGGTAATTTTTTTTTAAATGCATTCAAATTTTGTAATAAATTTTAAATATATTATGTAAATTTTATCAGAAAGTTGTAGATGCTGAAAAGTGTTTGTCAGCAGGAAATAAATTACAAATGGAAGATCAAATACTTGAAGCATATAGAGCCTTAGATAAAAATGAAGTTGAAAATAAAGAAAATTTAAAACAACATAAACAAAAGGATTCTAGAAATTTATATCTTATAAAAGAAGGAGGTAAATATTATAAAAAAAAAAATATTTTTATTTAAAGACATACATAAATATATATATAAATATACATAAATACATACATAAATATATATAAATTTATACATTATAAAAATAGAAATTAATTAATATATAAATTTAAATTTTTTAGTTGTATTAGCTGGAAGTTCAGCTGCTGTTGGAGTTTCAGCAGCAGATATGGCAAAACGATTACAAATAGAACAGTGGAAATCACAAATATTACGAAATTTAAATATGTTTGTATCAAGAGTGCGACTCGTTGTTCATAATTTACCATCTACATTAGACGATTTTAAATTTAGAAAAATTTTTGAACATCATGGTCCTCCCACTGCGATCATTAGAGAGGTATTTATTAGAGAATTTAAATTATTAAAATTTAAATATTTAATATGAAATAAATATATCTAAAATTTAAAAAAATGCAAATATTTAAAATAAATTTTATAAAGGCACGTGTTATGCGAGATATAAAAGACGTGGATATTAAAGGAGTGGGAAAATCGAAAGAATATGGATTTATTTCATTTACGAAACATGAAGATGCACTTCAAGCTTTGAGAAATGTGAATAATAATCCAAATATATTTACTTCCAATAGGGTATGTATATAAAATTTCAATAATATAAATATAAATTTTTATAAAATTCTTGTATATCATTTTTATTTATTTAGAGACCAATCGTGTCATTCTCGATAGAAAATCGGATTATGATAAATGCTAAGCGAAAAAGACTTGAAAAGAGTCGTGAAAATAATCCTCTTTGGACGGGAAATAAAATGAAAAGAAAAAAAGAAAATACGAATGAAGAAGTTGCAACAAAGAAATTAAAAACTGAAAATGTAGATGAGTTTAGCAAAAAACCATATGCTGGAATGATTGGAAAACCTGGTGTAAATAAATTGCGATCGAAACATAATTTAAAAACTCAAGCAATAGTGCATAATCGAACTATAAAAAAAGAAAAAAAAATTAAAAAATCATCTAAAAAATTAGATATAAAAAGAAAACAAAAAATTAACGATAAGAATAAAATCAAGGTAAATATTTTCAAAATATCTATATTATGTATTTATCTTTTTTTAAATTTATTAAATCATCTATATTATATTTTTTATAGTTTATATATATTTCATATTTTGTATTAATTATTGTATTTTAATTATTTATATTTTTTAATACTAAATTTTTTTTGTAGCCAAAACAAAAGACAAAAATAAACCACAATGATATAAATTTGGAAAAACTTGTAAATAAATATAAAGATAAATTAAAATCGATAGAATTGAAAAAATCTAAATGGTATGAATCGTAGAATCTAATTAATATTATTATTATTTAATAATAATATTTATTAGATATAATAATATAAATATAATAATATTATTATTTTATGATAAAAAAAATTGTATCAAAAATATGATTTCTATATACATATAGACAGTATAGTAATAATGTTCAATAAAAAGATCGACAAACATTGTTGTTATTATTTTATCATTATTTTTACATTTTTTATTTTCTATTTTTAATTATAAAAAATTTATAAATTATATATAATAAATGAGACAAAATTTAGAAAGTAATTTTATAGTAATTATAATTCTTCCAATAATTGATGTTCAAAATGAATAAAATATTAGTGAATAATAGTGAATAAAATAGAAGTGAATAAAATTATTTTATGAAAGAGAAAAAATTAATTTAAATATTGAATCTTTTTTTTTAATTAATAAAAAAGTTATGTGTAATTAAATGTAAATTGGTATTATAAAAATTTTATAATTTGTATCATAAATATATAAAAATAATAGAAATAAAAATAACAACATACACGAATTTGGTGAAAATTTGAATTATCATTTATTATTATTATTCACTTATTATCATTTTAAAAATTATCTTTCATTATAATTAATTAACTTCATTAATTTAATAACGGTAATAATAACTATTTTAATAGTTAACGGAAACTCTTGAAGAATAAAAGGGCAGGTTGCGCACTTGTCTCGAACGAAAGTGTTCCCATTCAAAAGTGGTTCGTCGTGCATGATACATGTATATACATTGTCAAGTTAAATAATAATAGCAGATAATTATAAATTTTGTACCACTGTTTAAAAAAAAATAAATATATATAAATAATAATTTTGCTGATCATAATAATGTGGCTCGTATCTTTGATATAAATAAATGTGCAAATAAATAAAATTAGTATTGTGAGTGGAAAACAAATTTAGTAAAAGAAATATATTTTTAATATTAAAATAAATAAAAATTATTATTGTGACTGGAATACAAATTTCATTCCACAAGAACTATATTTTTATTTCGGTAAGTATTGAAATTTATTAAAATTAAATCTTCGTATATTTATAATTTTTATCTAATTTTTTTCATTAAATTTTGTAAAAATAATCACAAAGAAAATTTAATCATAAAAAAATTGGTATAACATAAGAAAAATTATTCTATGTATTTTTATTAACTTTTTATCATTTAATTAATGCAACGAAATATTTTTTTTCTTATAGTTTCTCTTAAAAATTTTATTTGCTTACTAAAATTATAATATTCAATATGGACAATTTGCTATTTCGTGAAATGAGTTCTATGAACAATATTATTAGAAAGCACGAAATAATTATGTACTTAATAAAATGTCATCTGAAAGAGCTTTCGCGGTTTTTACAATGCAATTTATGTTTTACGTAGAAAATAATCAAATATTGAATATTATCTTATTAGCAATATAAATAAAAATATGATTTTGAATTATTTTTCAAAAATACTATTAAAAGACATTAAATATATAATTTCAATGTTTCTTTAATATAAATATTTATACACGTATATATATATAGGGTATATTAATACACGTATAAAAGGTATTAATATATTTGTGAAATATCTTGAAAAATTCTAAAGATTTCTAAAGATCAAGATCCGGAATACAAAAATATTAAAATTTATTATATAATATCTATATTTTTATATAAAATTATAAACAATTTAATAATTGAATTCAATAAAAAATTATAAACACAGTGTAATGGAGATAGAAGATAGAGGCCTATTTTATTTTTCTCATTTTGTTTCATCTTCTTCATAGAACGTAAACTTCAATTGATTATAACTTAATAAATAAGATTTATGCGATATTTTTCTATATCAAAATTTTTTGATTTGTTTTGAATTTATTGTTTTAAAATTGACTTTTCAAAGATATCTTACAAATATAATAACATTATATATTTTGCAAATTCTAAATGCTTTTCTTGATAAGATATTATTGATCAGTATTATTTCAAGTTTCGATATTTTAAATATTTACATTGTATTAATACGAATAACATGTCCCTATTTCTTTTATCATAACATTTGTTATATTTTACCAATTTTTCTTCCATATTTTTTAAAATTAGAAACTGTTAAAAGAGCTTATTTTTATCTATAATTTTCATTATTAATCATTAGAATCATACGTAATTCTGTATTATTTAACAATAATGTCTACGATTGTTAACTTCCACTGAATAAGAATATCTTTAATTCAATTTCACTCCTATTTAGTAATTTTTCTCGATCCATTTTTAGACTAAGAATAAAGTGAAAATCAGAGCATTGATTAAGAATATATTACGTATATACTTCCGCTTTAGCAAAAAAACATCTTAGAGTAAATCGCAAATATCATGAATATTTATTAAATACAAAAAATAATAAATAATAATAATTAATAAGATTAATAAATAATAATAGCATAAACTTATGAAATTTTTATGTTGCAGACTAAAAATGCAAATTTTAAATTGTAAATTCACTAGATTGTTAAAAAATACTGTCAAACAATCAAATAATATTATAAAAACATTAGAAACTTTGACAACAGAAGTTGAAGAGCAAGATTGGTCACGGTGTCGTCCTTATTCCGAAATTCCTGGACCTAAACCTATTCCACTTTTAGGCAACACATGGAGATTTATACCGTTTATAGGTATATTATAATCACATATACATTTATGTTATGAAATTTAATTTTCAAATAATTAAATAATTTTTCACAAAAATATACTAAAAAATATTTAATTTTTAATTATATTAATAAAAATAATAAAACAAAATAATAAAGAATAAATTATTTATGGAATTATATCTGTAGTATTTATTATGCATACTATAATTATACTTTGTTCTATAAATATAAATATAACTTTGTTCACATATAAATACATAAGCATATACACATATTAATGTAGATATTTTGGAGAAAGAAAGTTTTACGTGACCATTATATGTAATATGAATATATCAGAATATTTTATTTCAGGTGATTTCAAAATACAGGCAGTGGATCAAGTATCAAAAAAATTATACAAAGAATTTGGAGATATTGTAAAAATAGAAGGTCTATTAGGCAGACCAGATATGGTATTCATCTATGATGCAAATGAAATCGAACGTATTTTCAGACAAGAAGAGAGAATGCCATACAGACCTTCCATGCCTTCGTTAAATTACTACAAACATGTGCTTAGAAAAGAATTCTTCAAAGAAAATGCCGGCGTGATTGCTGTGTAAGCATTGAATAAATTTTTTTTTAAATTAATAGAGTAGAATAGTAATTACTTTATTAGATTATTAAATATTATTTGATACAAAGTACTACTTGTAATAAATATAAATTACGTTATAACAAAATTTATTAATTATAATAAAAATTATTAAAATAGTGTTGAAAATTTTGTTGGAATTTCAATTAATTTTTATGTTATTTTAATTAATTTTTATTAAATTTAATAATTTTTTTTACCTTTTAATTTTATTTGCTTTTATGAATTCTCACATCACGTTTGAAATCTCATTATAAACTACGCATAATGGTCAATATTGAAATTACAAATCTTTTAATGGCGTTGCTTAACTTTTCATTTACCATTAGGATAGCAAATATTTGCTATGAATATTTAACTCGCGCTAAAGCGATGTGTTTCGAACGTGCTAGAATATCATTGCTAAAATATATGCACTTTTATATACACTATGCACACACTTTATCATAATATCCTATCAACGTTTATGATATACTATATACATAATTTACTTATCAAAATTTACGGCAATATATTTTTTAGCTCAAAAAAAAAAAAAAAAATGATAGATCCTTAACAAAAGATCGGAATAATAAATTATAATAAATGTACAATTATTTTTATTGAATTAAATTTATTACAAAATTATTATAATAAAATATATATATATTATAATAAAATTTATTATAAATAATATTATTATTAAATTAAAATACTTTAAGAACACAATTAACACATATAATAAATTATTATTTATATAACTTATATCAAAAGATTAAAACATAGAAATATTTTGAAACATTCAAATAATGGATTTAATGTTTTTTTACATGCCATATTACTTGCTAGAAGTATAAATCTTATGCAATCATAATTTTATTACTTATTTCCATATGATAATTTGCAATGTTACAACTATATTATATCTACATTAATTCTCTTTTTAATACCATTCTTGTTTTTGTTTCAACAAAAATTCTCATTACATTCATATTTTCTACTTATCTGAATATTTTTGTAATCGTATATTTTTTTTTTCATGTAGTAATATTTTTCTGAAATGATAATTATATCGGACATAAATGCTAATTATTGTTAAATTTGTTAAAGAAAAAGAAGAAAGAATATTTTCAAATATAATATGGATACTAATGAAAACTATTATTGCAGACATGGTGAGAGTTGGTACAATTTCCGCAGTAAAGTGCAACAAGTAATGTTACAACCGAGAACTGCAAGAATGTACATTACTTCTATGGAAGAGGCAAGCTTAGCGTTTCTTGAAAGGTTTGCTTGAGAATAATCATCTTTATGAACTCAACCTTTCACTTTTCCCTTCTGGTATATTTTTATCAATTTTGCTCAAATAATCGTATCCAATATATTCAATTCAAAAATTTCTTATGATTTTTTTGACCTAATTTAGAAATATTAATTAACATAATTGAATGATTATTTTATAAATTTTATATAATTTATAAGGGTTATCAAAATAATGTAATGAAGGAAAAATAATTTTACACGTAAAAATAAATTTGAATATAAGAAATAAAATTTTTGTTTAATAAAATTTTTGTTTTCGAAAAAAATTATATTCGAAAACTTCACGAATATTTTTTACGAATGATTTGATTTTTTCAAACTTATAATTTTTTTTCACGAATATTTAAAATTAGTTAATTTTATACATGGAATGCATTTAACAAAATTTTCACATTTGTTTTATACAAGATTAGAAATGGAAACTTGTATTCTTTTTTTCGATTTATCTTCGTTTGTGAAGTCATTTCCTGTCTGGTTATATAACTCATCCTGAAATACCTTCTACTAACATTATTATACTTATTGACCTAAAAATTTTTCAATAGATGTTTAAAAAATATTAGTAATAATTAATATAAAATATAAGTATAAATATGAAATTAATATAAACTAGTTAATAGTAATAATTGATAATATAAAATTTACATAAACTTTTTACAGTATTTATAATATAATGCTATGATACAAATATAATTGTAATTATAATTGTAATTTTTAGGATCGAGAAAATACGTAATAAGAATGACGAAGTACCTGATGATTTTCTAAATGAGATTCATAAATGGTCACTGGAATGTGAGTAATGAATAATACTATTTAATTTCACTTTATGAAATTTATTACTATTCTTTATCTATATCTCAAATATATTCAAATATACATTTATTAAAATTTATATTTATATTTATATTTATTAAAATTATACATTTTTATATATATTTTCATATACATGATATAATAACGAAATAAAAACTTAAAACTATTAAAACATAAATATTAATAAGCAAAAATTGTTTTAGTCTTCAAATCTTTTTCTATTTAGAAAGATAACTCGTATTCCATTTATTCATTTGTCATTTTTTAGGTCAGTCAAAATGGAAATAACGGTATAATGATCTAGAATTCTTTTTTCTCAAATATTCTTCGCTTAAATTTCTTGTATCGTTTTTTTTTGTAATCATAGCTTTCTTTTCCTGTTTCTTAATCGCGATTAAATTACAGAGCTCTGTTTGTATGTAGTAATATAAAAAGTGTAATTATCGTATTATAGGTTTGTTGAATTTAAAAATTATTAATTATTTCGTTCAAATAAGATCGAATGTCATTCAAAGCGTTTCTTTCTTTTTTTTTTTTTTTTTTTTTTATAGCTATTGCGCGTGTAGCATTGGACGTTCGACTCGGTTGCTTGGACGATGACGCTAACATAGAAACTCAACAATTAATCGATGCGGTTATCACGTTCTTTAAGAACGTAGGAATATTAGAATTAAAAATCCCATTCTGGAAATTATTTAATACTCCTACGTGGTTGAAATACGTGAATGCTCTCGATACCATATTGAGGTAAATTGAAATAAAATGTATACAAATGATTAAGTTAAAAAAATTAAAGATAAGTTAAATTAATTAAAAATAAATTAAATAAAAAAATGAAATAATATTCGTTATTCTTACTTTCAGTATAACGTCTAAATATACAACGATAGCTCTTTCGAGGACAAAAGAAGCAGAGAAATCTGACAAAGAACCGTCTCTGCTGGAAAGAGTTTTAGCACTAGAAAACGATACGAAATTAGCTACGATACTTTCTCTTGATTTGTTCTTAGTTGGTATCGATACGGTAAGTTAAATAATAATTTTAATTCGATATATATATAAAAGAAAACACTTATCAAAGAATCGAAGTTGTAAAAAAATATTTTCAAATATTATTTTTTTATTTTATCAACAATATTGGGAAATTCATTGAAATTTCAAATTTTTCTTTAAGACGTCCAGCACAGTTGCATCAACGCTCTATCAATTAGCATTGCATCCTGATGAGCAAGATCGTGCTTACAATGAAGTGTGCAGCATCCTTCCGGACAAAGATGTGCAACTCGATGGGAAACATTTGGATAAATTGAAATATTTAAAAGCATGTATTAAGGAAACGTTAAGGTTCGTTCTTAAATCTTTAATCTTCTATTTTTATCCCATCTTTATCCTAAGGATAATTCTTTTGAGAAATTTGCTCAAATCTATTTTATTAGTAGATTTAAAAATAATTAATTTCTTCATATCCATCTATTTATCATGAATAATTTAAAGATAAAACTATTATTTAAGATAAAATTTTCTTTCATTTCTTTGTATATTAATATATTACATAATTGTTGTTTTCACCAGGATGTATCCGGTAGTTATCGGCAATGGACGATGCATGACCAAAGATACAATGATCAAAGGGTATCGCGTACCAAAAGGCGTAAGATTATTGTCAATTATTTAAAATTTAATCGAGCTTATTTTATCATAAAATAATAATATCATTTTATTATTACATATTAACATTTTCTGTGATACTTATATTATAACAATAGAAATTACTTGACAGGTTCAAGTGGTCTTTCAACATTACGTCATAAGTAATCTTGACAAGTATTTTCCACATAGCGACAAGTTCCTTCCAGAGAGATGGTTTCAAAGTGACGGTGTGCGTCATAGCTTTGCCTCACTTCCGTTCGGTTACGGAAGAAGAATGTGTCTTGGTCGACGTTTCGCTGAGCTCGAGATGCTTGTTGTAATCAGTAAAGTAATTAGTTTTGATAATTATTTTATTTATTTTTATCAATACGTTATATTTGCTCATTCCATAATTTCGATTTATTTTTCTCAACTTGCGATATTTCTCAATTTCAACGTATTTAATCCTTTATTAACTAAAAAAGTATAATATTATTAATTAATATAATATAATTAAAATTAAAAATAACTTAATCTTCATTTGAAAGTGGTAAAGAAAAAAGAGTAGGGTTTCATTGTTTTATGACCACCTGGTTAATGCTTACCTTTAAGTATAGTTACCGTTAGTTTGTCAAGCTATTATTACAGTAAATGCTCATGGACAATGAACAACTTGGCCAGCTGGATTTATACGATGTACCTATCTTTTATCTTACATTTTGTCACGGTACTCTGTAGAATTACTTGAAGTGTATGGGATTTGAACATAAGCTTCTTTTCTTTTTTCTTTTCTTTTTCTATTTCAACTTAAAAGAATTCAAGTTTCATTAAGAATTAACAATAAGAAAATATTTTTATTTGTGAAAAATTTCAATTCCATCTAAATGTTAATAAACATATTGATATAAAAAAAAATATAATGCAAGAAAAATATTTACATGTTATATCATAGATACTAAAGCTTCTTATACATAAATGACAAATACTCCACATAAAATTTTAAGTTTACAGATTTTCTTTACAGATAATAAAAATAAAATTAATATTAAGATATTATATATATCTAAGTTATCTAATATAATAAATTAATTATCTCTCTATTTTATGATTCTTCTCTTTAATGATTCTATGAAGAGAAAAGGAATATTAAAAAGTATCGAATATTTCAATTTATATTCTTCGCGGGATTGCACAAACCATCGTAAGCTATGCGCATGCGTATCCATTTAAAATTCGGTATAGGTTTATCTTTTATTTATGGCGGATGGTTATAAATATAATGAGCTGCATCATAATTTTTCTGGTAATAATTTGAACAAAAAAAAATTTTTGGATTGAAACATCGTAACAAATATATTTTTAGAATTTCCTTGCATTTTATGCTCACATTTGTATTTCTTTGTTGGCTATTGAAATTAGGATATAGTTCAAATAAATATGCTATTTAAAAAATAGAAATTATCTATAAAAAATAAATGAAATTGTTTTTTTAAATGTTTATTTAGAAAAAAAATATAGAATGATTTTTAATAGTATTCAATATATTTTTAACATCATAGAATAATTTTTAATAACATTTCTTTTTTTTTAAAGAAATATTATGACTTCTATATTTCATTTTTATATGATATTATAATTTAAAATTTAATTAATTATCAAGCACGTAATATGGGTATTTGCTTGTAATAATGTTATTGACAATTTTTTATTTCAGATTTTACAACGTTACAAAATTGAATATCATCATGAGAAATTAGAGTATTATATAAATCCTATGTACACGCCTAAAGGATCCTTAAATTTAAAATTTATTGATAGGTAATGTATCAATTTATATACAAATATTAATATACAAAAATTAATAGTAATACGTTAATAATAATAAATATTAATATAAAAGAAATTTTGTAATTTTATCTCTATTATATCTATTTTAACGATTTGATGACTATCTTGGAAGCACTTTAAATTTTAATTCCCCGTCAGGTGCATACATAAATGTAACTTTATATTTAAGTGGTTTATGATGGTATTCCAATTTATAAGATCTTATCAGCTGAAAAGAAACAATGTTAATATACATTTCATATTCCATTAAATAGTAATAATATAATTTCCTATTTTATTATAATTTTTATTATATTTTTATATTTATTCTACTATATATATATATATTTTTTATAAAAATTAAAGAGATTTTTTAATATTTACCTTTGCGAGTAGAACTTGTATTTCTAAATCGGCAAATCTCCTACCCAAGCACATACGTGCACCATGACCATAAGGTAGTGATGCAAAAGGATGTAAAGTCTTAGATTCTTTCAGCCATCGCATTGGCTTAAACATTTTTGCATCCGTTACATATTTTTCCATATTTCCCGTTACCACGGTTGGAAACACTACTTGTACCTGTAATAAATAATAATAAAAAATAAACAAAATACAAATATAAAAACTATCGATAGGATTATAGATGCATTTAAAACATTGTAATGCCACAAATATATCTTTTTTTTTCAAAGATTTTTAATTGAAAATACTCACTCCTTTTGGTACTTTATAACCGCAAATTATCGTATCATTTTGCAATGTTCTACCGTTTCCAATTACCGTAGAATATACTCTAAAACGAATAGAAATTCACATTTGATGAGAAAACTGTATTTTAAATAATATATAATTAATTTTGACAAAGACGCGACTATTTAATATGTTATTTTTATAATGATGATCAATAGTACCGAAAAACTTCACGAATAAAAGCTTTCATGTAAATAGCTTTATCCAGATGATTCATATTAAGGGGTACAGATGGATCAGGAAGAATTTCCACAAGTTCCTGATAAATTTTTTCTTGTTCCTCTGGTCTGATTGCCAGTTGATACAATATTGAACAAACGGCCATGGAAATCTATAATAAAGTATTAACATTTAAATAAATGAACAAATTAATTATATCGTATAGTGCAATGTAATGAAAAATTAATAATTTTCTTCGCTCACTGTGTCTATCCCAACCAAGATCAAATCTAAGGCGAGTATATAAGCTATTTTAGGATCACTTTCTTTGGCTAGAATTCTTTCCATTAAAGACAAATCATACTCGTCAACAGCTTTTTTCGTTTTCAATCTCTCCATCGCTGCGTCGATGTATTTCATACATACTCTGGAAAAAAGGAAAAAAAGGATATTCATTCTTCACAATTTAAAAATATTAAGAATTTTTATATCGAATAATTTTGTGTATATAATTTTTTAATAGAATATTTTAAATAGAAGAAAAATTATAATTATAAATTATGAATTCAGAATTCGTAATGGGAGATACTTAAATTCGAGTTAAATTTGAAACTTAAGCTTACTCGATGAAGTAATCCATGTTTCGTACGTATCTTGACCAGAGAAGGGTTGGCACGTATCTCCAGTAAGGAGCTTTTAATTCCAGTATAGCTACGTTCCTCAAAGCAAACTTTGCCGCATCGATGATCTTTTGGGGCTCCGAATCCAACGTCAGATTACTCGATAAGCATCCTAATCTCACATCAAGAGCAACGCGCCCTATACCTGTACAATTTAACAAAATATTAAAATAAATGTAAAATATTTGTGGAGAAGAAAGAAAGAAAGAAAAAAATTAAATTAGAATTGTACAATTTAACAAAAAATTAGAATAGATATAAAATTTTTCATTGTGGAAAAGAAAAAAAAAAGAATTAGGAATAATAGAATTTATAAGATTCATTTCAATTAGAAATTATTGTACCAACACTCTAAAGCCCATTTATGTATTTCATTATCAAAGTCTCCTGGCACCTCTCCGTCCTCTCCTTTGATCTCTTGAATTCTGAAAACAATGAATCAATCACGTAATTTTAACGTTCACTTTAATATAACATCATATAAATATTCGTATAAAATTCTTACTTACGTCATTATTTTTATTAAAAAAAAAAAAAAAATAGTTCAAGCGCAATTGAAATATCTTCGAAATACAATGACACGAACGGTACACAAATCACCTTTGTATAAAGTCAGACGTAACCATCTCAATAGGTGTTATGTATTTCCTCACCGTCTGCGGTTGTAGAACAGGTTTCTGTACTCTCGTACGAAATTCTCTCCATGGTTCACCGTGCCTATGAAGTATTGTAATACTTTATGCACTCGTCATCTCTCTCTCTCTCTCTCTATATATATATATATACATCTTCGCTATACGACTAGTTTTAGTCAAGGTAAACAACAAGGTATGCATTAGCATCGTAAAAAAGATATTGTCATAAAATGCAATATGTAAGTTTATATACAAACAATTTTTGGTGTATATAATTAATTTCATGCCGCGTTCTACGTAGCAAGAGCAAACGAAAATGAAAAACCAAATTTTTGAATATTATTATCGGGATTGCATTGAAGCGCAAAAATAGATACACAACGGATCTTTTTTCCTCATTGCGCGTGCCTTATTTATATTTATATTTATATTTATATATATACATACACTCCAACTACACCGGGTAGATTTCCAAAAAAATCTTTCCTCACAACGCTTTTGTAATGCACAAGACACGGCA